>NW_025934532.1:0-33295 GCF_000764305.2 Hyalella azteca | reverse complement strand
TCTGTAAACAAAAAAGTTTTGTTGGAGGGTAGCCGGTCCCCTTAAGTAAAATCTAAAGGCTTTATCTATAAATGTAGCGGTAGCGCTGTAGCGGCAAAACCTCGTATCGCTACTTAAATATGTAGCGGGCGCTACCGCTACCGCTACATTGCCTTAAATGTAGAGCCGCTACCGCTACCGCTACATGTAGCGCGCTACTGCCCACCTCTGCTAACCTGAGTTAATTTAACATCAACTTTCAGTTGGTTATAATGGCTTATAGATATCCACGATCTGCATCAATATTCCATACAATATTTATTTCATGGTTGTTGCAGGTACCAATTATACCCGGTGGGTAAACTGGTGAACGTTCCTTTGGAAGTTTAACTCGTGATCAGTTCTAAGTGCCCACGGACGGCATGATCTGAGGGTATATATCTAGTATAGTATAGTATAGTATAGTATAGTATAGTATAGTATAGTATAATATAGTATAGTATAGTATAGTATAGTATAGTATAGTATAGTATAGCATAGTATAGTATAGTATAGTATAGTATAGTATAGTATAGTAGTATTGTATCTTCGGCGTTGAAGAATAGGCCTGGATAGACCTGTAGCCGATTCGATTCGATTCTAACATGGGGTTTTTCCTTTTTTCTTTCATGCTAAAAATTGACAATATTACCTCATATTTATTTCCCGATTGTGCTTACATTTTGGCAGTTTCATGATAGGATAATCATTGTAAAACCCATCAGTTATAGGTTACATAAATAAATAAATAATTATGGGAGGTTAAGCTTTGATACATGTAACCTGTCATAAAATATTGGGAATATCATCGCAATGGAATTTAGGAATGGTAATTTGTGAACGAGTGCACATATAAATTTATACTGCGTTGCCTTTCCAATTTTCATTATAATCGATAATGATTATTGATGGCTCGAAACGTCGTACTATTGTACTGAATTGTTCCTTGGAAACTTTGATGATTTAGCGTGCCAAGGATTAAATTAATTTACCTTCACCAACAATTTTATTAAAGAACGACACACATGAACTAAAGAACTGGAATTAAATGCTAACGAGAATCTAAGAACATCAATTAACACGTTTTTTAGAATAGATGTGTATAAGAGACAGGAAGCGAGCGTCAACCTCAGCCACAGCGGGGGAGGCCAAAGCCGTCGCGCGAACACTCGAGAGAAAAANGTGCTTAACCGCCCGGCCTCCTTGCCGATTCTGACCAGAAACTGGCGCACAGAGCTGGGATCGAACCCGCGCCTCTCTGCGCCAATCTTGGTACTCTGAACTTTAAGCACTGGTTAAATAATAGCTCTAAAAATAATATATAACTTTACATAGCAGAATAAATGCTTCTCGATTGCACCAATATTGCATTAGGCGTCTCAAAAATTTAAGACTGATGTTTAGTTTTTAAAGTTTGGCCTTGACCAAAGTCAAGACTCTCGAAGGCATGCATCATTTTCTGACACTTTCTTGTTCAAACATTGAATGTCCCACCGCAATTAATGAAGACTGGGAAGCGCGGTTCGGCTCCGTCTCATTATGAATGCGATTGATCCGATACATCATCTCGGACTAGAGGCTTTTTAGCGCATTTTCTCATTTATGGAAAAAATGCACTATTGTGCTCGTCATGTCCGTCTGTCTGTCTGTCTGTCCATCTGTCCGCCCTCAAGTTTTCGTCGACGAGAAAGTCTGTCTTTCTGTCTGTCCGTCCGTCTGTCCATCTGTCCGTCCGTCCGTGACCTCAAGTTTTCGTCGACGAGAAAATGCGCTCACTGTCACTCACTGCAGTGGGTACTGAGTTCTATTTTTTGTGTTTGAACTTGAGCTGGACGATTATAATGAGATTCTGAAACCACCTAGATAATTATTATCCATTGACTTGTTACTCTTGAAAAACGACTTTAGTAGATCCGGCTTGATGAACAACTCTAGTATCGGATAATTCAACATGAACAACTCTAGTTTCGGATAATTCAACATGAACAACTCTAGTATCGGATAATTCAACATGAACAACTCTAGTTTCGGATAATTCAACATGAACAACTATAGTATCGGATAATTCAACATGAACAACTACTAGTATCGGATAATTCAACAGGAATATCTATAGTATCGGATAATTCAACATGAACAATTCTAGTATCGGATATTATCGGATAATTCTATGAGTATCGGATAATTCAACATGAACAATTCTAGTATCGGATATTATCGGATAATTCTATGTCGGATAATTCAACGGCCGTCCGTCAACGGATAATTCAACGTCACCGTTAGGTCCAAATCTAATGATCGAGAAATATTTCCCAAACTAATGAACGCTGCATGATGAAGCTTGGTACACGAATTTGTTAGAACCTAACGGTGATGTTTAGCTCGTGAAATTTTGTTCGCTTTCTCCTTCATTTGTGAGTTATAGGGCGAAATGGGCCGAAAATTACAGTGAGATTTCATTTAAACTACTGATCAGGTTTGAACGAAACTTTTAATATACACTCCCAACCACCCAGCGTTCATGTTTCGATGGTGACAATTTTTTTCGATTTTGCCTTTGTTTCCGAGTTTTTTTTTTCAATTTTACCTTCATTCCTTGGTAATACAGTACTACGGGCCGAAATTCGCAATGACCATGACATTTCTTTGAGCTTCGTTCATTACTTTGGGAGATAATTTTTGGTCACTGCAAATTAGAAAACCGGCCTCAAAATCGGCCTCAGAAATGCCGGTCGTTTCTCCGTACAGCCGTATATCTCGCAAACGAAGGCAATATATCAAAAATTGTTGCGAGCTAAACATCACCGTTGGGGGGTTAGATATAAATACATATATAGTCGACGTTTCGATCAAATCTATCCTGTAGTTTAAGTAAAATCTCTTGGTGACTGCAAATTTTAAGCCCATTATACCGTATAACTCACAAATGAAACACACACATATCACATAAACTTGGTCCAATCAAACCTTAACTACTCTACTCCAGACTAACCTTAATATCGACCGAAACCTTGAATGTACCATTGAAGGTAAGTAACATTAACTAACCTTGCGTCACAGTAATTTGTGCACAAATTCTTACATTTTGGGTCGATCCACATGAAATTCATACCTCTCCGTTGTTGCATTCGCATTAACGCCTGCATAGTGACTCTTTCATTATATTGCAATTTTTCAATAACATGTTATAGGCATGTTGAGAAAATGTGCCTTCTCGCATGTTCTAAACAACGCACGGTTCCCTCGGTTGAAATTTATTCAATTATAAATGGCAAAAATGATGTTCAAATTTCACGAGCATCAATTCAGAAATTTCTGCAATGGAATTTGAATAAATTATGTTTCAAATTCAACTTGAAAATTTCTCCAATTATAGAAATTTATTTACATTAGAACTGCAAAAAAACTGTTCAAATTTAACGCGTGTCACTTTAGAAGTTTCTGAAATAGAATTAATATAAATAATTTTTTAGGTTTTTACGGTAAAAAGTAATTTAAACAAATTCTATTGCATAGTCGGCTGAACTGACACTAGCTAATTAGAAAAAAATATGTTTGACGTTCTAAAATGAATAAATTTCTAGGTTTGGGGGAATTTTCAGGCGGATTTTAAAAATGTATATTGCTTAATCTATTTTTCCAAACGGCTGAACTGACACTGGTAAAATTTGGACAGTGTTATTGCAGTTATGAAGTGAATAAATGTCTATGTTTTCAGGAATTTTCAAATTGAATGTAAAAGTTATTTATGTGAAGTGGCATCACACCGCCTGCTAATGATAGGGCAAAAACAACCCTCCGGAAGTCGGTACCTGTTGATCGTCTGAGTGAGAATGAAAATATTTAACTTGGTGTTTATTATAAATAATTGTCTTAACGGTTGTCAAGGCCGCCGCTTTACTGGCTAAAGTAAATAATAGAGGCAGGCACTTGTAATATCTGCCCCTACACTATATCCGCTGGAGCATTATGATAACCGCAACAACATAACGCCATGTAGGAGCATAACGTGCAATATTCTTGCCAACATGACGATATCAGCTACAACATAACGCCATGTAGAGCATAATGTGCAATATTCTTACAACATGACGATATCCGCTACAAAATAACGCCATGTAGGAGCATAATGTGCAATATTCGCACCAACATGACGACATCCTCTACAACATTACGCTATGTTGTGGCATAAGGTACAATATCCGCTATAGCATTATGATAACCGCAACAACATAACGCCTTGTAAGAGCATGACGTGCAATATTCGTACCAACATGACGATATCAGCTACAACATAACGTCATGTAGGAGCATAATGTGCAATATCACTTACAACATAACAATATCCGCTACAACATAACGCCTTGTATAGAAGCACAACGTGCAATATTTCTTACAACATAACGCCATGTAGGAGCATAACGTGCAATATCCCCTACAACATGACGATATCCGTTGCAACATAAGGCCATGTAGAAGCATAACGTGCAATATCCCTTACAACATGACGATTTACACTACAACATAACGCTTTGTAAGTCCGATTTCCCCGCCTACAGGTCTGGCCTGATTGCCGCGATGTTATTAATTCCCCGGTGCTGGGGCCATACTTTCAGAACTCGCTAAGTGAACGTGAGTACCTACTTACGCTCTATTTTCTTGTCTATGATTGGTGGATTTTGCTTGAAAGACCGTCAATGATTGGCTGATGAACTTACGATCTCTTAACTTTCCAGCACCCCAGCAGCTACAGTACCCCAGCAGCTGCAGCACCGCAGCAGCTGCAGCACCCCGTCTTCCGGTTGGTCCCGTCTCCCGACGCTCGTTTGAGGCGCCGTTGCCACGCGCCCTCGTCCCATTCCGATGCCGGCGTCCGTAGCGACAACAACGCGTCGCTCTTCATCTCAGTTCGTCACGAACCGTCCGTACTAATTCCTGTCCTGCACCACGCCCTGAGTTGGAGCACAGAATATAGAAATCCTGATCTGCGGCATACGATTCCAGCGTAATCCTGATTTGGGGCATACGATTCCAGTGTAATCCTGATCTGCGGCATACGATTCCAGCGTAATCCTGATTTGAGGCATATGATTCCAGCGTAATCCTGATTTGGGGCATACGATTCCAGCGTCTTGCCTGAAAGTTTGCAAAAGTGGTAAAGAAAACTTCTCTGCAGACTGCTGGTGCTGAAGGAAAGTGCTTTGCAGACTGCTGGGGCAAAAAAGTTCTCTGCAGACTGCTGGTACGGAAGGAAAGTGCTTTGCAGACTGCTGGGAGGAAAACTTCTTTGCAGACTGTTGGTGCGAAGGGAAGTTGCACTGCAGACAGCGGTTACCATTAAAAAGTGTGTTTGCCACGGATCGGCTGCCCTTTTGAATCACGCGTGTCAGGCATAAGTGCCTTCACAATTGATTGTCACAATTTGTTGTTAGAGAAAAACGTCAAAAAGAGTTTTTTTTCAAAGTAAAAACTTTAAATCTTTCTTCTCTAATTGTGAAGTGAACATTAGGCGTTATCCTATCCTTGAGTTAGTGAAGCGTGTTCAACTGTGCAAAAAGTTTATAAATACACTAAATTTATTTGGACTGATGAGTGAAAGTGAACTGCATGTGGTATCATCAAAGTGCTCTTCGGTTTGTGAGTGGAAAATTTTGAAGTAATTCCCTATTGAAACAAAATTGGTTCGAGAGGCGACAATAAAAATTTATAGCAAGAATTGCACTAAATTCAAACGAATCTTTTCAAATTTAAAATTCCAATTACGAAATCTGGCTGCAAATTCTGATTGATTAGCGCCGTTTCTCCTGCAAGAAAAGTGCGAAGACAACATATTGGTAATTTTTGAAAAAAAAATTGACGTGTGAATCCTATGATCTGTTGGAGGTTTGTTAAATTTGCAAGAAGATAAATTATTGTTGATTTGTGTTTGTCACGAATCGACAGAACTGAACCTGAAGTTCTTCATTAAACTGAATTATCAATTCGTTGAATTTGCTAGTAAAATGTTGAACCTCGATGAGCAAGCGACGCCTCTGGGGTCTTGCCCTTCCCGCAAGGGGAGACGCAGGAACAACAACAAGAAGAAGAGGAGTCGCGACCAAACTCCTGCTGTGGAAGAACCCAATCGACCCGATCACCTTCCTTCTACTTCCTCCCGCCGCAGACGTGGGCCGGGCGATCAAAATTCTTCTGCCATCCGAGACGCTCCCCGGCCAAAGGGCACGTCTGCGTCACGGCTGGAGGAACTGCGTCTGTACATGGACAAGTTGAGGGAACTTGTGCCTCATAAGCACGACAGGGAAGACCAGCCGGAAGACCTTATCCAGAAGACCATCGCGTACATCTGTGAACTCCAGAAGACCCTTGAAAACCACCCTCGCTTGCAGGGCTTAGACCCGAGGGTCATTGCCGCCCCTGGCAACGCTCTGCCTCCGATGGAGATGCAACAACTGCTGTTGCAGCAGAGAAAGCAGCTGCGACTACAGCAGTTGCAGCAGCAGTATTTGCAGCAGCTGCAACAACAGCCGCCTCAGCAACAGCAACGTTACCACCAGATGCAACAGCAACAGCCGTACTTCCCATTCGGGGACTCAGAACAGCTGTTCCAACCCCAGCAGAACCAACACCAGCTAACACAACAACAGCGATACCGGCAGCAGTACCAGCAGCAACCACAACAGTACCAACAGCAACCACAACAGTACCAGCAGCAACCACAACAGTACCAACAGCAACCACAACAGTACCAGCAGCAACCACAACAGTACCAACAGCCGTACCAGGCTCGCGAAGTGCCTTACCCTCGTCGTCCGCTTGGTGTCATCTCCGGCACGGGTGGTCGCCCGACCTTGCAGGTAAGGAAGAGTCTCGATAAGTTTTATTTTTACAACGTCTATATCCTGTTTATTTATTCATTTATTTATCTGTTGAAGCTAATTAGGCTCGAGATAAAAACAGGTAAGACCTTCGCCACAGTCTAGCTAAGACCTTCACCAGGTCCCTCAATTGACGCTTCAATGGACTGGATTCACGAGTGTCGTTTCTCTAAAGTATTGTTGTCCTCTGCATCTTCAGACAGTTAGTTGTATTCATTGTTATTATTATTATTATCATTATTATTATTATTATAATTATATAACCGATTTTTTAATTTATTTAAAATTATATTTATATTTAAATTTTTTATTATTTCTACTGTCGGCTGTTCAAGACATCAAAATTTTTGCACACACGACACAACATAAATAATAATAACTGACATAAAATTTTATTTGTGGTTATTGAGTATAACGAACGGTTATGCGGTTGTTCACGTACCATCAACCTAACTAACGGTTATGTGGTTGTTCAGTATTTTAGAACCAGGGGCAAAAAATCTTGAATTTCGTAGAAAGATTTTGTAGATTTTCAAAAATAACCGACGACTGAACAAATTCCATATTTGTACTCGCGGGTTAAAAATTAGATAAAACGAAATAACCGCAAAATTATTCTAGGTGTTCGTACACTCTTATTGCCGATATTATTATTTATTTGCGAATTGCTGCACATTGTTATTGTTCTCTTCCCATCTTTCTCTTCCTCATAAATACGGCAAAAGCGAGACTTATATTACGCATCTTATATTGTTGTCGTCACGCAGTATTTTCAATGTCAATATTTGGCTTTTGTCGGTGTTGGCAGAAATATTTGGCTTTTGTCGGTGTTGTGAGAAAAGAATTTATCCAAAATATATACCTGCCTCTAATAATCATCATAATATATTATAAATCAACATTTCTAAATTAGTCGTCTCACTCACGTTATTCATTAATCAATGATTGACAGGACAATCCTAACAATCACTGTTGCTATTTAGCATTGCCTTGCTACTCATCAATTTCATTGTGTTCGATAAGGTAAGTGAGATACGTAGATCGTATCTAGAAGAGTATATACTTCCAATCCTTTTGAACTCAAGGAACCAAAGCCCGTTAATTTATTGACATACGCACGAATTAAGCTCCTATTGTTTATAATCTCAATTGTTTTTTGCCTAGTAATTATCCCATTGTTGACTTAGCTGTTTGTTGTCGTGCTGTGGGCACTTTGTTTACTTTGAGTATGCCTTTAACGGCTACAAGGTATAGAAAAACGTTATCTATAAACAAACAGTCCGTTATATCCTAACCTTGGGAACCATTTGTTATCAAGACGACTCTCGTTTTCCATATAAATGAAATCAATACAAAATTAATACGAATATTATAATTAAGTATTGTGTCATTTACACGATACTTAATCACTTGAAGGCTTCCTGGACAATTTTCATATGAATGAAACTGCATTTACTTTGCCTTAGGTGGTTTTTATACCCAAAGTAGCAGCTACACCTTATCAAGAACGTATGAAATGATTTAATGACGACAAGGCTGCACATTGCCATGGAACAATACTACATAATATAACATATTCATATTCAGTTCCTGATTTGATATGGAAGAATACAATTAACTAGTATTTTACTAAATGTTTAAATAAAAGAAATCTTATCTCACCTTGAAATTTTAACGAAACGATCAATTTACGCCGTCACAATCTCATTAAAGCAAAACGCTTTCAGCCTCGCCTCATTCACTTAATCAAGTTTTTTATTCAAAACATTTTCTTTAGATTGGTTAAATATATTGGAATCAAAATATTTTTATAACGTGCAATCGCGTTGATAAACGTCAACATTTTCTTTGAACAAGCGATCTCGTAAACAACTTTTACGGACGCCATGTAATAATTCGTTCAATATTAATATTACAAGTATATATCATATATTATATATTATTATCCAGAATATTATTATACGTATTATCCATAAAACAAATTTTTCTGGATGTCGTAAACTAAAAAAATTAGATCAGTACTCACTACAGTGAGTGACAGAGAGCGCATTTTCTCGTCCGTCCGTCCGTGAAGTCATCGACGGACGGACATGACAAGCACAATAGCGCCTTATTTTCATAAATGAGAAATTGCGCTAAAAATGAGCACAAAAATATACAAGATAGTAGAGTGCGTAGCACACTTGCGGGTACACCACAGCTGCCAGGCTGTATAGGCCTAAGGACCAGGAAGTCTGTCACTCAAAAGGCATCTGGTGAAAATCACCGCCGGCTAGCCGCAGTCGGCCGGCTCTAATCGTGCTCTAATGTCCACAGAGACATCCTGAAAAAATATAAATTTATAGTTCTTGATATTAAAAGCAAGTATTATTGTCATTTCACTCAAAAAGCATCTGGTGAAAATCACCGCCGGCTAGCCGCAGACGGCCGGCGCTAATCGTGCACTAATGTCCACAGAGACATCCTGAAAAAAACATAAATTTATAGTTCTTGATATTAATAGCAATTATTATTGTAATTTTGGGCTAATATAAGCGACTATTAACAATTAATCAATCTCAAACACGGGCGTTATTACAAAAGGATCATTAATTCCTATCACGAGTGATTTTATAAGATTATCCTTAATCCCAAATCCCGAGTGACGTTAAAAAATTATGGTTAATACCAAGACCAAGTTATGATTAGGGATCATTTTTATTCCCAAACATTAATCGTCTTGCCTCCGTTCTCGTGCTGAGTTGTTGCTGCAATGAGAACAGTTCAACAAGTCTCGATGATTTTTGCGAATTGAACGAGTCAATTTCAAATTACGAACGATCATCGGAATCGCGAGAGTACTGAAGTTTTACTGATTAATGTAAAATTAGGACGTTCTTGAATAGTAGAATTCACGACTGTGAGTTAGACAATACAACAGACAGAAAAAATTAGACAAAATTCAAGACAATCTAACATTCATGAGTTCCATATAGAATTAATGAGTCAGAGTATCATATACAGTATATTATAACAATAAAGGGGTATTAGAGTTCGAATCAACAACACTGCCTTTAGAGTTTGCTTTAATGCACCGTCTTTAGAGTTCGCTTTACTGTACCGTCTTTAGAGTTCGCTTCCACTGCACCGTCTTGAGAGTTCGCTTTACTGTACCGTCTTTAGAGTTTACATCTGTTGCACCGTTTTTAGAGTTCGCTACCACTGCACCGTCTTTAGAGTTCGCTTTACTGTACCGTCTTTAGAGTTCGTTTCCACTGCACATGTAATCTTTAGAGTTCGCTTCCACTGCACCGTCTTTAAAGTTCGCTTTACTGTACCGTCTTTAGAGTTCGCTTCCACTGCACCGTCTTTAGAGTTCGATTTACTGTACCGTCTTTAGAGTTCGCATTCACTGCACCGTCTTTAGAGTTCGCTTTACTGTACCGTCTTTAGAGTTCGCTTTACTGTACCGTCTTTAGAGTTCGCTTCCACTGCACAGTCCTTAGAGTTCGCTTCCACTGCACCGTCTTTAGAGTTCGCTTTACTGTACCGTCTGTAGAGTTCACTTCTACTGCATCGTCTTTAGAGTTCGCTTCCACTGTACCGTCTTTAGAGTTCGCTTTACTGTACCGTCTTTAGAGTTCGCTTCCACTGCACAGTCTTTAGAATTCGCTTCCCAAGCATCATCTTTAGAATCCGCATCCACTGCACAGTCTTTAGAGCTCGCTTCCACTGCACCGTCTTTAGAGTTCACTACCATCACCGTCTTTAGAGTTCGCTTCCATTGCACCCTCTTTAGAGTTTGCTACCACTGCACCGTCTTTAGAGTTCGCTTCCCTAGCACCATCTTTAGAGTTCGCTTCTACTGCACCGTCTTAAGAGTTCGCTCCTACTGCACCGTCTTTAGAGTTCGCTTCTACTGCACCGTCTTTAGAGTTCGCTTCCCCAGCACCATCTTTAGAGTTCGCTTCTACTGCACCGTCTTTAGAGTTCGCTTTACTGTACCGTCTTTAGAGATCGCTTCCACTGCACAGTCTTTAGAGTTCGCTTCCACTGCACTGTCTTTAGAGTTCGCTTTAGTGTACCGTTTTTAGAGTTCACTTCTACTGCACCGTCTTTAAAGTTCGCTTCCACTGTACCGTCTTTAGAGTTTGCTTCCACTGCACCGTCTTTAGAGTTCGCGTTACTGTACCGTCTTTAGAGTTCGCTTCCACTGCACATGTAATCTTTAGAGTTCGCTTCCACTGCACCGTATTTAGAGTTCGCTTTACTATACCGTCTTTAGAGTTCGCTTCCACTGCACCGTCTTTAGAGTTCGCTTTACTGTACCGTCTTTAGAGTTCGCTTCTACTGCACATGTAGTCTTTAGAGTTCGCTTCCACTGCACCGTCTTTAGAGTTCGCTTTACTGTACCGTCTTTAGAGTTCGCTTCCACTGCACATGTAGTCTTTAGAGTTCGCTACCACTGCACCGTCTTTAGAGTTCACTACCATCACCGTCTTTAGAGTTCACTACCACAGCACCATCTTTAGAGTTCGCTACCACTGCACCGTCTTTAGAGTCCGCATCTGATGTATCGTATTTAGAGTTCGGGTTCATTGCTACCACAATTAAAAAGACTTCGCAAATTTCGGGCAATCGACACATCGCAGTTGCATTGTTCTCGCAATTTTATCTACAAATAGACTCGAGGTTCCAGAATAACCTATTATTTTTTCGGCAGAAATTACCAGTCATTAGACAAACCAGTTCTTAACAGACGAGATTTCGCCATCCGGTCTCGGCAACGACTTACCGCATTGTCTGTAGAAAGTTTCGACGACACACCCTCGCGCATCCGACGCTCGTATCGACATGCAGATAACCTCCTCACTCCCTTGTCTGATAACAAAAACAAATTGAATAAATAGTTCCGCATATTTTGATCGTATCTGTAGTCCCTTAACGATCAACTTTGCAAATTACTCGTCTTTTTATGATCCATTTAACTAGGGCGATGGCATATCTTTTAACGACACTCTTTTATTCGGGGGTGATATAACTTTCCAAGCTTCGATACTAGGCAAAAAATATTCGCATGTTTATCACTTTATACGAAATATGAGTGCCCGATAAGAATAAGTTGATCTGTCATTGTTCCAAATAATTAATCCTTATATCCGCCATTTTACCATACAATCGGATAGTCCATCATCGCATCCGGTAGCCTACATTATGTATCACTATATGTCTACTTTAGTGTCAGTCAAATACCGCACCAGACTGACTGACTACAAGATATATCACAAACACCTGGCAAGTTACCAGCAGCTGACACAAATCCACTCATACAGAAATTTCTCCACTTCCGCTCAAAAACAGTGTTGTTTTTTCATTAATTATTTACATTTTCAATTATTGCGCTGACTGTTAGCCGTACTCTAAATAACTGTATCAGTTCATCTGCTGAGGTTAATTTTTACAATTCCAGCAGTTGGAAGAAAGAAAAGCTTGGAGATTTGAAGGGCGGGCGGCAGCGGGATGTCGGAAGCAACGTTCTAGCCACGTGCTTATAGATCAAATAAGTGTTGATGGCTCCCATTTTCTTTCGCCTCCTTTGATTTGGCACTTTTTGCGGAACAATTTTCATCGAAATCGTCATTGAATTAAACTGAAAAACGCAGCATCATAAAGTTTGATAGGCGTTTCCACAAAAAATTCCATTCAATCTATATATAACATAAAAATCTCACTTATAAATGAAATAACGAAGGTTTAAGTTGCCAATAAATCTACGCGTTCAGTCAGCAGTAAATAAAAACAAATAAATGATATATGACTTCTTGATAGACCTGAGATAAATCGATCAATAAAATTTCAGTTATATAGAAAATTAACGAATGTATTAGTTGCCAATGAATCCACGCGTTCAGTCAGCAGTAAATAAAAACAAATAAATGCTATATGACTTAATAGTAATAGACCTGAGATAAATCGATCAATAAAATTTCAGTTATATAGAAAATTAACGAATGTTTTAGTTGCCAATAAATCCACGCGTTCGGTCAGCAGTAAATAAAAACAAATAAATGATATTTGACTTAATATTAATAGACCTGAGATAAATCGATCAAACTGGAAGCCACAAGATGCAGCTTATAGAAAGTCGTCCATCCTGTACAAGAAAAAAATTACGCGCGCTAATGAGCCAGCGGATGGCAGCTGCTGCAGCTGCCACCGGTACCATATCCAAATTTAATTATGCAGTCAAATTAGAATTAAGTAGTAATTAGTACTAAGTGCTTAATTATTTAACAACACTTTAATATGCTACATGCCATCTACATTATATAAGCTTCCACCGCTTTTTTGAAGCAAATCACATCCTCTGTACATCATTTTCGTCGAATTCACACAGTTATTTATTTAGCAGTTATTAAAAAATTTTAGTTACTTGACTAATTTGTTACCTTCGTCATCACATTATCATCAACTCGTCCCCATATATATGTATTGTACACCCAATGTAATATATTTCAACAGATTATATTGTTGATGCTACTGAATATAACATTTCTGTTTATCTTTGATGTGCAAGGCAGTGCTTATAATGCGATTAAATAATTATGCAGGGGAAGGAAGATATAAATTGAATCTCATTACACATTACTTGCAATTTAAGAAATTAACGTTGATAATATAACAAAGGATTTATATCATACAACTTCATATTAAGGAATTGCATATAGTATTAAGACTGTTACTTCTGGTCTCGCATCTCATACATGTTCTATGCCTTGAATGTAAATGCACTGCTGTTTTAAATAATATATAACTTTGTGTATGTGATTCGAGACGATATTAATAGGAATATTAAAAAGTATTTATTTGTGCCTTTGCGATACTTCTTAATATTAATAAGAATTTTAATTAGTAATTATTTCTGGGCAGGCTAATTTTGTGTGTGATTCGGGACGATATTAGTAGAAATATCAAATATTATTTATTTGTGCCTATGAGATACTTGTTAATATCAATAAGAATTTTAATTAGTAATTATTTCTGGGCAGGCTAATTTTGTGTGTGTGATTCGGGACGAAGTTGAGAGGAATATTAAAGAGTATTTATTTGTGCGTATGCGAAACTTGGTAATATTAATAAAGATGTTAATTAGTAATTATTTTTGCACAGGCAAGGAGGGACAGCAAGCTGGGACAGCTGGCTGCGTCCCTGCGTCTGCAACGAGGCACCAGCGACGGGGACTGACAGACAGACAGGCGCCGATTACAGAAGATTTAACGATGCCGATTATCGGAGATTTATTGGTGCAGATTATTGCAGATTTTGACGGCGCTGATTGAAGATGATTTGTCTGCTTTCAATACAGAGGATTCGTCAGGGCTGATTGCAGGAGATTTATTGGTGCAGATTATTGCAGATTTTGACAGCGCTGATTGAAGATGATTTGTCTGCTCTGATTATAGAGGATTTGTCGGTGTAGATATGATCGGGGATTTGCCTGCGCTGATTACAGGAGAATTATTGTCGCTGATTATTGCAGATTTTCACCTCGATGATTAAATATGATTTGTCTGCTGTCATTATGGTGGATTTGTCAGCGCTGATTGCAGGAGAATTGTTGACGCTGAGTTTTGTAACTTCGACGGCGCTGGTTACAGGAGATTTTTTGGCGCTGATCAGCGAAGATTTTTCGGCGCTGATCATTGCAAATTTGTCGGTGTTGGTTACAGAAGATTTTTCGGCGCTGATCAACGAAGATTTTTCGGTGCTGTTTATTGCAAATTTGTCGGTGTTGGTTACAGGAGATTCGGCTGCGCTCATTATTGAAGATTTGCTGGCGTTGGTAATCGAATATTAAGCAGCGCCCACAACTGGTGATTTTTTCTGGCTGATTAGCATAGTTCTTTCTGCCCTTCTTAGCAAGGATTTATTTGAGCTGACTATTAAGATACAAACGGTGCGGATTAATGAAAATTCATCAGAGTCAATTATCGAAGGTTCACAGGCGCTGACTCCTGAAGATTTATCGATACTGAGTACCGAATTTTTAAAAGAAGTAATTTACACACAATAACATGACGGGCAACAAACTTAATGTACCGCAAGAATAGCACGTGACAAGATGGTTCAGTCGGGCGACGTTCTTAAGGCTGACACTGAACCGCAAACAAAAGGCTGAGACTGAACCGCAAACGGGCGAATAGATCTCCATGTCAATGGAAATGTTTTCGTCTGAATATCGTTATAAAATTAGTTTCTAGTGATAGAAAGAAAATAAACATGGCCAATATATGGAACAGCATATACAATTTTGGCAGAAGATCGTACTGTAACTTTTGATTCTTGCACCTCAGAAAACCATGTAGACCTGATCCAGTCGTGGAACTGAACAGCAAAGTCTCAATTTCGAAAACCAATCCGATGTTATTTGCTTGAGGTATTGGTCAACATTTCTGCTCGTCTCGCCATCATTTTCGGCCATCACTCATCACTGCCAATTTTTTACTGCAATACCTTCACTGCAAATCTCTTCACTGCCCGACTCTTCACTACCAATACATTCACTGCCAATTTCTTCACTGTCCGAATCTTCACTACCAATACCTTCACTGCCAAACTCTTCACTGCTCATGAAACTCTTCAATATTCACCGTTGCATTCAAATTTTCTGTCTATTTGGTATATTTAACCCAAAATATCCCCTGATTTACCCTGGATATAAAAGAATTTCTCTCAGCGAGTGGTTAGCATATTGTGTCGTAAAGAATGTACAAATGTAAGAATTATGCAGTGTACAGAGCAGCTGTCTGCATGCTGCTGTTACTGAGCAGAATTGTCGGCTTTGGTCTTCGTTCCATATTAATATCTAATATTTCTTATCTGTTCTCATTAACTGGTGACTGAATTCTATATGGTCAGCTGTCGTCCTTATCCGATGTATTCAACTAATTATTTTGTCCCATACATAGGAGGTGATACATATAAATATATATATGTCACCCGATAAAGACAGGAGTTGTTTCTATCAGTTATCGCAGGCTGGTGTGCTTATCCTTTTAATCAGATCTTGTCCTTGTCTCTACATCTATTACTCCTAGGACAATACTATAATTATCCTACTTTAAATATTATTCCCAACAATCACACGTACATAAAAATAAATCAATCTCATATGTCGGAATACCTGACCGTGTTAATTTGTGCTCCATTATTTAGTGCTGTTTATTTGAGCGTTAGTTCTATTATAATGTGCACATTGACGATTAGTTAATGTTGATTAGTTAAGCGTATCACTAACTACTCACAACTAGTAGTGAAGTGCATGTGCTAGTGAAATGAAAGACGTCAGCGATCGTCCGTATCAGCAGCGCTGACCAGGGCGGAATCGAAGACGTAGGTTATTATTAGTGTTGGTTGTTAGTTATAATTAATTGGGGATAACTGGTTATTGATTCAACCGTATTATTAAATATAATGCAAGTAATTATAGAACATTGAATATTCATGTTTACTTCCTGTATGACTTTATAAATAAGACCTTAAAGTCTGTGTTAAAAGACACACTGCACCGATCGCGCTACACCGAACACGCGCTACAGCGCTACATCAAACACGCGCTACAGCGCTACACCAAACATCAAACACACGCTACAGCGCTACACCAAACACACGCTACAGCGCTACACCAAACACACGCTACAGCGCTACATCAAACACGCTACAGCGCTACACCAAACACACGTTACAGCGCTACACCAAACGCGCTACAGCGCTACATCCAACACACGCTACAGCGCTACACCAAACACGCGCTACAGCGCTACATCGAACACACGCTACAGCGCTACACCAAACACGCGCTACAGCGCTACACCACACACACGCTACAGCGCTACACCAAACACACGCTACAGCGCTACATCAAACACACGCTACAGCGCTACATTGCACTACCTGCACGTAGGAATAAATAAAAAGTCTAAGGAATGAATTTTAATAAAAATAAAATGAATTTTGATAAAGAATAAAATAAATTTCAATTAGGAAAAAAATAAATTTTAACTAAGAATAAATTTTGGGTTTCATACAGCATTTTATGAAATTGTTTTTTGTACAGCGAAACTTTTATGTATATATAGAAATTGTTGAGTAATGTTTTAGTTTTGATCTCACTGTGTGTTTATCGTGTAATTCCTGGGCAAAAATAGTGTTTCTTTTCTCGTTGCCACCACGTGTCTTGAGGAACTCGTACGCTGGTCCATTAGTGGCGGACAGTACAATTTTAGTCGCCAGTAGTGACGGGGCAGTAGTGGCGGCAGTGGCCAGGAGTTGTGGTAGTGGCCAGTAGTGGCGGTGGCGGCCAGTAGTGGCCAGTAGTGGCGGTGGAGGCCAGTAGTGGCCAGTAGAGGTGGCCAGTAGAGGCGGCCAGTACAAGCACAAACAGCTATTGTTTACCGCGCTATTGGCTTCGTGTACAGGCGTTACAGGCCACGGAAGGACCCATTAATCCTTTACACGAGGCCAGTAGCCCGATAATTAGTGGCGGTTAGTATGTAAAATTGTACTGGCGGCCACTATTGGCTCCATGCACATGCACCTGTATGTACTTTCCGCCTGAGAACCTGCGATAGAATATAGCAGATGATACATGAATGGCCAATGAATGAACACCAACGGCCAAAGAATTAACAATAAATAACCTTCAGTTGGCAGTTATCTATGCTGCTAGTTAAGCTGGTTCCCCCTGTTCGTGAATACGTTCCCTTTGTCCAGGTTGCGTGATTTTTTTCGTTGTTTAATAAAAAGTTCAATAAGCGTGAACAATGACTCGTTTCTTGACCTCCAGACAATAGAAATGCGAGAAGAAGAAGAGAAACGGGCAGGAAAGAGATGCAATAATTACGAGATAATCAGAACGAATTGGCGAAAAAACTTGTTATAGGAAGAAGGAATTAATAGAATAGAATAGAATAGAAGTGTCGGCACTGAAGAAATAGGCCCATGGCCTGTTGCCGATTCTTGTTCATAGAATATAATAGAAGTGTCGGCACTGAAGAAATAGGCCCATGGCCTGTTGCCGATTCTTGAACTTTTCGTGACTTGATTCACAAGGGGTCCGGCCTTTGGAACCCGATCTTTCCATANGGGTAACTACGTGTTGATGCAGGGTAACTGCGTGTTGACGCAGAGTAACTACGTGTTGATGCAGGGTAACTATATACGTGTTGATGCAGGGTAACTTCGTGTTGATACTGGATAACTACGTGTTGATGCAGGAAAACTTGCGTATTAATACAAGTTAACTTGCGTATTTGTACAGGGTAACTTGCGTATTGATGCAGGGAAACTTGCGTATTAATACAGGGTAACTTGCGTATTAATACAGGGTAACTTGCGTATTAATACAGGGTAACTTGTGTTTTAATACAGGTAACTTGCGTTAATACATAGTAATTTGCGTATTAATACACGGTAACTTGCGTTTTAATATAGGGTAACTTGCGTTTTAATACATGGTAACTTGCGTATTAATACAAGGTAACTTGCGTTTTAATACAGGGTAACTTGCGTATTAATACAAGGTAACTTGTTTTTTAATGTAGGGTAACTTGCGTTTTAATACAGGGTAACTTGCGTTTTAATACAGGGTAACTTGCGTTTTAATTCAGGGTAACTTTCGTATTAATTTAAGATAACTTGCGTATTAATACAAGGTAACTCACGAGTTTATGCTGGTATTTCAAGTGATGATAGTGAATAACAAGCGAAAATATTTGGCGAATGTGAGTGAGTGTTCTTCTTAATCGCGCTCCGAAATCCTGCTTAATTCGAGGGAAGCTTTGTCCACAAATTTTACTATACTGACCTCCGTTTTATTCAGTAAGTTTCATCAGATTTTGAAAATTAGCAGGATCATCCTTTCATTAAGGCTATGTTCATCATAGTAAAAGTTTAGTAATAAGAAGATGAATCATATATTTGAGATTATACTTAATCAATATTAAAACTACTTATTGAAATTTAATTAAGATTATACATTGATTGAAAAAATCATATTTGAGTTAAAATGAAAAAATAACACCAGTTCAAAACGGCAGCAAAAACTGAATACTGGGAACAGCAACCGACATCAGAGGTGTAGATTTGACAGTAGCTGTGCAGTAGACAGGGTAGCAGTGAAGATAACAGAGGTGTAGATTTGACAGTAGCTGTGCAGTAGACAGGGTAGACTGAACATATGCTCCTGCATAGCTTCGTCTGGACTTATTGCCTGGTCCGTAATTTGCTAGGCATTTTAAGACGGAATGATGCATTGGAAGCAATAATGATGCCGGGTAGCTCACGTGCTGATGCAGGATGCCGTGAAACTCTATTGAAAAACAAGCAAAAATCTTTGGCGAATGTAAAGTGAGTGTTCTTCTTAACCACGCGCCGAAATCCTGCCTAATTTGAGGGAAATTTTTTCCATAATTTTACTATAATTTCCTCCTTTTTATTCAGTAAATTTTATCAGATTTTGAAACTTTGCAGTCACATCCTTCACTAAAGTTATGTTCATCATAGTGAAAGCTTAGTAATAAGGGGAATAATCATTTAATTTAAAATGATAACTAATCACTAAATTAATTATTGATTAAAGTTACTCATCATATTTCAGTGGAGATGAAGAGTTGACAGTAGCTGTGCAGTAGACAGTGTGGCAGTGAAGATAACAGAGGTGAAGAGTTGACAGTTGCTGTGCAGTAGACAGGGTGACAGTGAAGATAACAGAGGTGGAGAGTTGACAGTAGCTGTGCAACAGACAGTGTGACAGTGAAGATAACAGAGGTGGAGAGTTGACAGTAGCTGTGCAGTAGACAGGATGGCAGTGAAGATAACAGAGGTGGAGAGTTGACAGTTGCTGTGCAGTAGACAGGATGGCAGTGAAGATAACAGAGGTGGAGAGTTGACAGTTGCTGTGCAGTAGACAGGGTGACAGTGAAGATAACAGAGGTGGAGAGTTGACAGTTGCTGTGCAGTAGACAGGGTGACAGTGAAGATAACAGAGGTGGAGAGTTGACAGTAGCTGTGCAACAGACAGTGTGACAGTGAAGATAACAGAGGTGGAGAGTTGACAGTAGCTGTGCAGTAGACAGGATGGCAGTGAAGATAACAGAGGTGGAGAGTTGACAGTTGCTGTGCAGTAGACAGGATGGCAGTGAAGATAACAGAGGTGGAGAGTTGACAGTTGCTGTGCAGTAGACAGGGTGACAGTGAAGATAACAGAGGTGGAGAGTTGACAGTTGCTGTGCAGTAGACAGGGTGACAGTGAAGATAACAGAGGTGGAGAGTTGACAGTAGCTGTGCAACAGACAGTGTGACAGTGAAGATAACAGAGGTGGAGAGTTGACAGTAGCTGTGCAGNATAAGGGCTGGATGATGTTGAGGATGTTGCTGGGGTGATAAGGGCTGGATGATGTTGTGGATGTTGCTGAGGTGATAAGGGCTGGATGACGTTGAGGATGTTGCTGGGGTGATAAGGGCCGGATGACGTCGAACATGTTGCTGGGATGGATATAGATAGCCCGCTCGGCCCTGACAATGGCGGTCGGATTACAGATTGTGATAGGCTTATTACTACCTAATTACGTTCAGGTCTTCTCGTACGAATAGCATTGTTCCATGAATAGCATTGTATGCACTAGCTCTTGGCATCGATGACATCAATAGAATGCGAGGATATTTCTCACGTCTCGCAGGAATGACGCTGCGAAAAATATTTCGATTTTTAACCCAATTGGGTAGATTAATGAGGCAACAAGTGTACCATATCCTGCCTCATTACGGGCATGCAATCACGCCACGTGGAATACGGGCCGGGTGAGGCCTAAGAATTGCAGTAGGAAACACGGAAAAGGGCGGGCAATACGGGCTGGGTGAGGCTAAAGAATTGTAGTAGAAAACACGGATAAGGGAGGGCAATACGGGGCCGGGTGAAGCTTACGAATTGCAGTAGAAAACACGGATAAGGGAGGACAATACGGGGCCGGGTGAGGCTTACGAATTGCAATAGAAAACACGGATAAGGGAGGGCAATACGGGGCCGGGTCAGGCTTGCGAATTGCAGTAGGAAACACGGATAAGGGAGGGCAATACGGGGCCGTGTGAGGCTTACGAATTGCAGTAGGAAACACGGAAAAGGGAGGGCAATACGGGACCGGGTGAGGCTTACGAATTGCAGTAGGAAACACGGAAAAGGGAGAGCCATACGGGGCCGGGTGAGGCTTACGAATTGCAAACGGAAACACGGATAAGGGAGGGCAATACGGGCCGGGTGAGGCGTACGAGTTGCTGTAGGAAACACGGATGCTCCAACTGTCATTTTTTATTTTCCGTCTAGAACACCTTCCTTCTGCTGATTTCTTCTACATTTCTTATTTATTTACAACCTTTTAAAATCATTATCTCTAAGACACATCAGAATCTTAGGTTCGTTTTTCTTCATGATATATTCTTTTATAATCATCTGATTTATATTTGTATTTGCCATACTTTTTTGTAGCACTTACTATATGTTCAAATATTTAACCTCATTATTTCCATTTACTGTATTGAAGACTCTTCGGGGCCAGACCTTCACGAAATTAAATTTTTTGTCTGCCGGAAAATTCTTAGCCGTCGTCAAGATTTCAACTAAATCGTCCGCAATTTCAATATGTCGTATATGCTAATGTGCATAAAATTTTGGATAGAATTTAATAAAAGTAATGAAAACCTCAAGCAAATTCACCATATCGATATTGAAAACGAATTGGAGTCCAGCTCCATCATCAGTTAGACATTCTAAACAACGTTTTTAATATCGATATATGGTGAATTTGATTGGAGTTTTCTTTGCTTTTAAATTACATTTGAACTTGCTATATAGGCTGACTGACAATATAAATTTTGGATAAATGTTGCTTCCTGAAGTTGCGACTGGCACTAAACACGTCCAACGCAATATATTTCACTTAGTACCTACGACTGATTTGTTTTTTTGTATAAAATTATGTATTTGTACCGGTTTCTTTCCAGAAACCGTGTCATCTTGGAATATGAAGCAAAAAATGAAACCTGATGCACGCGTATTCAATTAATCCTGCCTTAGATAACAGTTGCACTGAAAAGCACGAAATGGTCCGCAACATACGGTATCGAAGCCTCTTCGGGTCCAGCCCTTAACGAAACAAATTTTATTGTCTGCCGGAAAATTCTTAGCCGTCATCAAGATTTCAACTAAATCGTCCTCAAGTTGAATATGTCGGACATACTAATGTGTATAAATTTTAGATGGAATTTAAAAGCAAAGAAAACGCCGAACAAATTCACCACATCGATATTGTAAACGTACCGGAGTCCAGCTCCATCATCAGTTAGACATTCTAAACAACGTTTTCAATATCGATATAGTGAATTTGTTTGACGTTTTCTTTGCTTTTAATTACATGTGAACTTGCGATATAAGCTGACTAACGATATAAATTTTGGATAAATGTTGCTTCCTGAAGTTGCGACTGGCACTAAACACGTCCAACGCAATATATTTCACTTAGTACCTACGACTGATTTGATATCTGCCTCTATTTTGGACGATTGCGTGAGGCAATTCGGATTACTCACGGTTTTTAATGTCCGTCAATTTCATCAATATTATATTGTTCTTACTTTTTACATTAAAAAACGGATAAACACACCAAAAAGGACGCAAGTTACTCGTCAGAATTTTCTTCCTTGCTTTAGTATCCTCCGCCACATTGTTTATTATACAGTGCTTGAAGATTGTCGTCCTCGATTACCGTCGTTGGGAAGAAGTCCCAATCTGCTCCTGCAGGCGGCAAATTTTCTTGTGAAGGCTTTTGAAGACTTCAAAGCACAAAAACATGTCATAAAGTACAAGCAATTATTTGAGGGATGTCAGCCCTTATAACATCAGGGCTCCAGTTCGGTCTGCTCATTCCAATGTTTGAACTTACTTCCATCAACAAAGTCAGCACCGGTACTTATACGTTTACTTCTAAGCAAGATAAATGGAGCGAATTTCATCGAGATCTCTCACTATCTCGAGGATTAAGTTCCCCGACTATTTCAGATTTTTACGAATGATAATCAGGTTCAAAGTTTTTCTTAAAAATTATGTTCGAAATAACTTTCTTCTTTTCGAAGTATTATCGAAGTTTATATGACGTCAATACCTATTTTGACCTGATTTATATTCAATAATTAATCCAGAATACTCTTTTTTCAATGTTCATTTGATTTATTACTGAATATGTCATGTTTAAAAGAATTAAACAAAAGCTTTCATTTCGAACATAAATCGAAATGGTATAAATGAGTGTGTCTTTAGCCATTTTGTGTTTACTCTGTCAAAATAGCTAATCGATGACAATCACTGATTATCCCCTATTTCTTTTGATGAATTTTACAAATTACAGCCGTTTTCCACTGGGCACTGTGTACAGTGGGTCGTGTATATACTAGCGCCGACAGTGACACAGACACTGGCAGTTCATCAGATTCTCTACAGATTTCCTACTCGCTACTATATCAATGGAAAACTTTAATTTAAGGCAATATGTGCCTTGAGTTGAGAAATAAACGCGTAATAACATAATTAAATTGGGCGTTTGCACTTTCAACTGAATGCAGCTCTCAAATTACGACGAATTGCTGCAAAAAATGTATGAAATTTCGATGCATATGCACGAATAGACCTAGATATTTAGTCAGCCCTAAAAAATTTTTTACGATAACGTAAGAAAACGTTTGAGGGATAAACTCAAGAAATCCATATCAGGTCCGTCGCAATTTAGGATATTAGGCGGTACGTTCGTCTCTTAAATCTAAAAGCAAGATTATGGGCAAATGTTAGTCCATGGCTAGAAAAAAATAGGTACGTAGTTCCTATTGACGACATTTATCAACGTTCCAGAAACGCCAGTCGCACATTTCTTCGGCCGTTCATTTCATCCGTTGGCTTTCTAGTTATGTGCCACAAAAAAAAAATGGGTTGCATACCAAACCCAAACGATCACAAATATTTCGAGTATAACACAATAAATTTGCTCACATAAAGCATCCGGTAGTGCTTTTGTCGAGAAAAATTTCCCGATTTCAGTATTTCGAGTATAACACAATAAATTTGCTCACATAAAGCATCCGGTAGTGCTTTGGTCGAGAAAAATTTCCCGATTTCAGTTTCATTAGCTAATTATATAGCACACAGACAAGAACCTAAAATATATTCGCTTGTCATGTTTCTCTCAAATAGACTTGAATGAAATTTCTAACATACACTTGCTACATCATTACATGTTATTGCAATCACTTCATTTTTCCAGAAAATGTTTAGATTTCGATACAATTCATCGAATCATGAATTATTTATTTTAATTGAAAAAGTTGAAACGGCCGCAAAACGGGCGCAAAACTGATTTCTTTCGTAGATGAGCTACAACATCAGAGTTCAGGCGTTCATGGGTCCAGTTCTCTAAATGGAATTTTCTTACGACGTCCAATCGCATGGTTGAATAGTATAATTCAACCATGGCTGGTCGAATCGTGGCTCTGAAGCGACACAATTTGCGTGTATTGTTTCAGGTTCAATCATCGGGATAAGATTTTAGAAGGGTCAATATCGTGCATCTCAATTGACACTCCAGCACGGTAAGTTACATTGCAAGGGTAAAATTTTATAATTTCCAACTCAACATGCAGGAGTCGTTTGATATTCCGTGATGATACCACATCCGTGATTAGATTATTCATTATTGGATGAGCAAGCGTCCGACGTTTAACCTTGGAGCAACGTCGGCACCTCAAAAACTTTCTGAAGTACTGATGTCCATTACTTATTGCCCATGTCTGGGTCATCCTGGCGGGCGTCTCAGTGCTACGTGCAGTAAGTGAATCACACTTTGGACAGCATGACCCGTTAGTTTGTTGATGCTACTATCCTTGTCGCTTAGGAAAGCTTTGCAGGGTTCGATGTAGATACGAGCATCGTAGATGAATTAATGCTCGTAGAAAGTCATCTACATGATAATAATTTTTAGAAGCAATATTCGTACACGTATTGCTAGGACGTAAGGGCTGAAAAAATGTTTCTAATGTGAAATTAATTACAGAAATAATAAATTTGATCTCCATGGACAACGCTATCACTAGAAAAAAACCGAATTATGAAATAAATTTTGTGAGAATCGCCTTCCCCACGTGTAATCAGAAAAATAAATGTGTCCTATGATCTGAAAAGTGACCCATTTTCTTGCCCATAAGACAAGCAAAAAGCTACGATAACACTGAAAAAAGTCGAATTATGAAATAAATTTGTGACAAGCGTCTTTCCAGTGTGTAATCTGAAAAATAAATGTGTCATACGGTCTGACAAGTGACACATTTTCTTGCCCCCAGCACAAGCAAAAGGCAGACTTGGAATTGATACTTATTTGTGCCGGACAACACTGGGACAGGATGAGACCCATACAAGTGCAAAACGTGTAACGATACTTGAACAAAGTTCACACTTATTCCTCTGACTGTACTAAGCAATGGAATGCTGGAACGTACCCTTCCCGTGCTTCCATTCTTCAGACGCACGTTTGTGAGCAGGTCAAAGTCATGCCTCGATAAGTACAGGGTGATCCAGAATTAACTGACCCTTTTAATTTGTTAATAAATGAAAAACTAAGAACGTTATGAAGTTGAAACTTGTTTTATTTAAAAGAAGAACATTTTTATGGTAATATTGTATTTATTGTATCCTAAAAACTAGGATACAATATTACCATAAAAATGTTCTTCTTTCAAATAAAACAAGTTTCAACTTCATAACGTTCTTAGTTTTTTATTTATTAACAAATTAAAAGGGTCAGTTAATTCTGGTCCACCCTGTACAATACACCTTCAACTTAATCGCAATATATTATTTGAAAAAGTTACTGAACCATGATGGATCCAAAATCATAAACCATTTTCCTTTTACGCGGAATTTACATAAAAAGATATTGTATAAAGCATGGAAATAACCATTGATGTAGTTTTTACAGCCATTGAAGAACAACTTAGAATTGAAGCAATAGGAAAACACGGGTGAAAAATGTTGAAAAAAAAAATTCGTGGCAGTGAACTCGTATGAAAATCGCATATTATGGTATTGTTTTTAACATCATTTAGTTCGAACAGCATCGCATGATATGAAGATATCGTATGACATCTTTACACAATGATGCGTCATTCCATGATATGCCCGTTTCCAATTAAAAAATTGTCAACATGAAAAGATATTGCTTATTTAAAATGACAACTATATATTTACCCCTCCACTAACTGCAAAAATTGATAAATATAAATATAACCTTGCGCTTAATATTAATTGAATAGCTAACGTACGTATAATGAAAAACCGACGTAAACTATAGCAAAACAAGTAACATTAAAATCTTGGTACTGAATTTTTAGTGTACAAATAGATGTCTCCTTATCAACGAACTATCGCTTGCAGTATAATGTACAAGTCAGTTAAAATGCAGAAAGCGACAGTGAAACTTCACTTAACATTCAAGACCATGGGACGCGGTTGCTTTCAACCCAAGACCACGCGGATGAATGCAACAAAACCTGTTAGGACTGGGAATCACTGCTGCAGCTCGGCCATGCTACTGTGGCATGACTGCAAATAATGCAGAACTCTACTCCGGCACCGGCAGTCAGTGCAGGCTTTGGTTGCAGTGAGGGTGTACGCGTGAAATGAGCTCCCCGTTGTAAGAAATTTCCTGTTCGGTGTAATAACCAATTTCATGGTATCTGCTATCAGTTATTTTGTAGAACACTTTTCAATATTTAGATAGAAATATCAATCGATTTGTCCGGCGTGATCTAAAAATTTAGAATTCACGGAAATGAATCAAATTACCTACATGAATGGCACTGCAGTAAGTGCAGTTCGGGTGATAATTGAACGTTAAACGTTTTGCCAGTGTGGCAGTGTCACTTGTCCTTTACGTTTCTCAGTGCTGCTAATTATTTTCGAACACTTGAAATTTTTGAGTGGTTAAAGTTTAGTTTCATGTGTGAATGTAAATGAGAAATTAACGTGATTGATTCACGGTAATGTTTCCTTTGTACGCAATCACAATCTGCCGAACGTTTTTAACTTATAGCACTATTTTCGAGCCAGAGCGCCGGCTCAAGTCTAGCTTTCCTGAAACATTGTCGGTCATTCATACGCATCCGCCCGTGCAATAAGTATCCAGTTCCTGGTACATCAAGCGCTTTTATTTATATTTGTTGTTACTCCCATCGGGCTTCGGCTGACCTTCCTAACGCGCTTGTAACGTTAACGAAGATGATAGTCTACACACCAGCAGTTCATCGTGACTAACTGCGTCAGTCTGCTGATCCTCGTCGCGTGTGCGCATAAGAGCGTCGCTGTGGTGTGACTGGTGTCAGGTAAGCTTTTTAGCTTTCTTCGCTTTGGTCCTTAAGTGTCTATTATTTATTTATTTTACCTATGTTCAAAGCAAAGGTTGGGCGCAGTGCTTCAACCTCTACAGTAATATTTGTTCTTATCAATAATAACGTAAAGCATTTTGGTACCTACTTCTGCACCTGAACAGGCATAGAATTTTTTTCGGCTACCCGTCTCTTGACGTAGAAGAAAGATCCCCCCCAAGTCTAAAAAAAAATTAAGAATTTGGGGCTAGGTACATCAGTAAATCCAAGTTAATTTTTATCGGAAAATAACGTTGAAATACTCAAAAATCCTAGCATTAAAAAATTAACGAAAAAATGACCCATTATTTTTTAAATATTATTTACTGGAAAGAAATTTTGCTCTTGAAGTGTCAGACGTGTCATCAATGTGTGGTCACCTAAAGAGGAACGTTACAAATGCTCCTGAGTTTGTAGGATTATTTTAGAGTAAGACTGAAGGTCAAACAAACCTGCGGATTCTTTTTTGTTCGAAATTGAAGCTCCTTGTCTCAAAGACCATCACCTAACCTAACCTAAGTGGTCGCTCTCCACTTGGCTTGGCAACAGCACATGCCGGTCCGTTCTCGTAGTCGAACCCAAACTAAAACCTGTTTATGTACTATTTACAAATACTTATTTAGGTTTTGGGCTGCATGATTTCTCAATGTTTAATATGTTTATGAGCTTAATAGTGGACCAGCCATTTTTTAGAGGATAGAATGAATTGATTTAATTAAATCGTATATCAACTCAATGAATAAATGCACGACCATCGTTTATTTTGTCCAGCAGGTCGTACCGATGAGGCTGCGGTGTCGCGTACCTATATATATGGGTTGCCCGGTAGGTCGAAATTTTGAGGTATACGGTAATATGTGAACTAGTGCACGCATCTAAGACATATTGGATCTAAAACTCTTATACTAGATTTTACTTCGATAACTAGCTGATATTTTAGAACTGATTAGGTGAACAGACTATCGATCTTTAACAAATTTACCGCCATTTCTAGAATCCCATCCTGCGGGGTGCGTTGTCATTGCAATATAACACCCGTTGGTATCTGTTATCGAGGTTGCAGCCCCAGCACGCTGGTATTGTATGAATGTCTCCTTAGTATTTGTTTCGGACGTGGCAGTCCCAGGCCACGATGGATCGCCGCCTCTGATTTTATATGGGTTGCCCGGTAGGTCGAAATTTTGAGGTATACGGTAATATGTGAACTAGTGCACGCATCTAAGACATATTGGATCTAAAACTCTTATACTAGATTTCACTTCGATAAGTACCTAGCTGATATTTTGGAAGTGATGATTTACCGCCATTTCCAGAATCCCATCCTGCGGGGGCGTTGTCATTGCAATATAACACCCGTTGGTATCTGTTAACGAGGTCGCAGCCCCAGCACGCTGGTATTCTATGAATGTACCCTTAGTATATTTTTCGGACGTAGCAGTCCCAGGCCACGATGGATCGCCGCCTCTGATTATCGTTCATCCGCCCTCATTTGGGCCACCTGATGTACGATGCTGTTGCTTGCTTCTCGCCGCTGGTAGTGTTGCAGGGGAGGTCGATCTGGGATTGTGCCCAGGAACATGTCCAGTTGTTTCTTGAAGGTCTCCAGGGTAATAGATTCATATATTCAGGATTGATGCCGTCTGGTAACTAAATCAGTTCCAAGAGATAAAATCTAAATGTAAAAGGAATTTACAGTTTCAAATTTTTAGATCTAATATAATAAGTGCACTTACATACGAGTATTTCCCTTCCTTTGAAGCACTCATTTGCAAAAATATTGGCGTGTAACAAGATTTCAGTACTTGAAAGGTGACCTACTTGTGGGTGATAGTGCATAGGGACGAAGTTACAGGTCAATGCCGTAGCGGGCTGTCAGTGATATTTGTAACATTTTTCATGGTAACAGGATTCACTTCTGTTAATTCCCTTCTTATGTTCTATCCTTCGTCGGTGATATTCGTAACTATTCACTTGGTAACGATTTTTACGACGGTACTACTGGATAATTCACTACCTACTGATATATTAATTAATTGTCAGTTATATTCTAAGCTTATAGCCTAATAGCTACAGGTACCTTGAGTAGACAAACGGTTGAAGTGATAATGATTCCTTTTGGCGTTTTCTAAGGATCCATTGTTGACAAGATAGTTGCGAAGGCAAATATTTCTACTATTGGTCTGGCGTAGTACTGAAAATGTCACACCAGTTCAAGTCGTGGTTTTATACGTGCGTATAGTAAGAAATGTTGCGTCCGTAAAATTGAACCTTGTGTGAATACGTACATATATACCAGATTTACTTAGTTAGGTGATCTTGCTAAAATTGGTGGTTTATCGCAAGTTGATGTGGCTACACGTGCCCAAATGAAACTAAAGTTGCAAAAACACCACAAGTTTGCCCTTATCAGGGTGAATTTCACAGATGGTTAATATAAGAACTAGGACATTTTTGATGTTAGATTGAAGTACCTGAACCATCACTTTATTGTTACTTAACTGATAGAGTTAACAGGATGGGTCTATCCCAAGTATATGAATTGCCATGTCAAGAATTCTACTCCGGCTCTCAGACATCACAAAGATCTTCTTGCTAACTAGTGGTTTCAAAGCTAATGAGTGTTGAAATCTGGAGAAAGAACTCCCAAACTTGAATCCGACCTCGTGCTGCATTCAATATGATGTAGGTATAATATATCCTTATTGGCTATAGTTTCATGAAACCCCACCCACGCAAGCAGCTGCTGATGTGTCCAGGGTTTATAATGAATGTTAGTGATCTTAGAAACTTCTAGCGTCCCGTTGAGCTTCTGCAATATCTGATCAACTTCGTGGAACAGACTCCAATGTAACTCATGACTAAGAATAAGGCTGATATACACAATACTTCAGTAGAGATGGAGGTGAGAGGTTGGGGTTGACATCTCAGAACCAATTGGCCCCTGCGATGGTTGCTTTTGATAAATTTTTGTACATGAGATACTATTGGAATTACGAGGAAAAGCTGCACCGTATGAGCATCAGCATCCAGCTGATTTCACCGATTCATGTAGAAATCAGCTAGATTTCTACTTGAAACCCGATTCAAGTAAAAATGGGCTGTATAAGAGAGATTCAGTAATCATAAGTTAACTGCTGGCTATGGACTAGATCAAAAGCGCCGCGAGACGTGCAGAGTAACCACCTATTTCGAGAGTGACGACGAGATATAGATTTCTTATATAGAGATATAGATATAGACGAGATATAGATTCCCAAAGTTTCTTCGGGCCCTCTGAGTGTCACTATAGAAAGACGAAACGAAGGCTGGCCCGCCGCACCTGGCGACAGGAGAATTGTCGCTGGGAAGACTGCCCCATGCCCTGGCCTCTGGGTTCGGACCCGCCTCATCTGCCACAGGAGGTGGCAGCTTGCAGCAAGGGCTGGGTCCAAGCTGCCAAGGGGTATCCCGGATTTTCGACCCAGCGGTCAAGAGTTATATCTCGGCCTCGGCTGACATGAGAGGCAGGATTACAGTCTTATAGCCATCAAGAAACTGGCTCTAATGGCCGTAGCTGTCACAATGCCGCGTGGCAACGTTCGTCCTTGGTGCTCGAAAGCCTGCTCGGTAGTCAGTTGAAGGAAAATAAAGCTCCTGCGTGTTGTACCTCAGCTCAACATAGCCGCGTACTTACAGCACGCAGCCCAAAGGTTGCGTGCTGTACCTGGGCCCAAAGTCTGCGTGCTGTACCTGGGCCCAGTATGACCTGTCTCTTATACACATCTAGATGTGTATAAGAGACAGNAAGGGAGGGCAATACGGGGCCGTGTGAAGCTTACGAATTGCAGTAGAAAACACGGATAAGGGAGGGCAATACGGGACCGGGTGAGGCTTACGAATTGCTGTAGGAAACACGGATAAGGGAGGGCAACACGGGGCCGGGTGAGGCTCACGGATTGCAGTAGGAAACACGGATAAGGGAGGGCAATACGGGGCCGGGTGAGGCTTACGAATTGCAGTTGCAAACACGGATAAGGGAGGGCAATACGGGGCCGTGTGAGGCTTACGAATTGCAGTAGGAAACACGGGTAATCCAACTGTCCCTATATATTTCCCGTCTAGAACCCCTTCCTTTTGCCGATTTCTTTTACATTTCTAATTTATTTGCAAGCTTCCAACAGCACTAACGCATCAAAATCTTAGGTTCATTCACTTCTTCAAGATATGTTCTTTTGTATTATTCTGATTTATACATGAATTTGGCAGTTTTTTAAGCAGTAATTACTGTCTGTTCAGGTATTTAACCTCATTATTTCCATTTACGGTGTTGTGAACGCAACATTTGCTTTAGAATAGTAACTTAATTCTGTGGTCTTGCGAAAAATTTCCGCTCATTCGTCATCTGTCGGCTGCGTAGTACAGACCGAACTTAAATCAGGAACGAATTTTGGTGAGCTTAGTTCTCTTGTTTGAATATTTCTTTGTTGTTTAGAAAGCCATTGTAATTACTTTATTATTTGCGAATATTGTTTATAAATTCAATAGCCTTTCGTTTTTTGTATAAAATTATGTATTTGTACCGGTTTCTTTCCAGAAACCGTGTCATCTTGGAATATGAAGCAAAAAATGAAACCTGATGCACGCGTATTCAATTAATCCTGCCTTAGATAACAGTTGCACTGAAAAGCACGAAATGGTCCGCAACATACGGTATCGAAGCCTCTTCGGGTCCAGCCCTTAACGAAACAAATTTTATTGTCTGCCGGAAAATTCTTAGCCGTCATCAAGATTTCAACTAAATCGTCCTCAAGTTGAATATGTCGGACATACTAATGTGTATAAATTTTAGATGGAATTTAAAAGCAAAGAAAACGCCGAACAAATTCACCACATCGATATTGTAAACGTACCGGAGTCCAGCTCCATCATCAGTTAGACATTCTAAACAACGTTTTCAATATCGATATAGTGAATTTGTTTGACGTTTTCTTTGCTTTTAATTACATGTGAACTTGCGATATAAGCTGACTAACGATATAAATTTTGGATAAATGTTGCTTCCTGAAGTTGCGACCGGCACTAAACACGTCCAACGCAGTATAAATATACATTTACCTAAGATTGATTTGATATTTGTCTTTATTTGGTCCGATTGTGTGACGCAATTCGGATTACTCACGGTTTTTAATGTCCGTCAATTTCATCAATATTATATTATTCTTANCGAGACGTTGGTGTTGCTCCTGTCTCTTATACACATCTAGATGTGTATAAGAGACAGACATTTATCAACGTTCCAGAAACGCCAGTCGAACATTTCCTCGGCCGTTCATATCATCCGTTGGCTTTCTAGCTATGTGCCACAAAAACAATGGGTTGCATCCCAAACCCAAACGATCACAAATATTTCGAGTATAACACAATAAATTTGCTCACATAAAGCATCCGGTAGTGCTTTTGTCGAGAAAAATTTCCCGATTTCAGCTACATTAGCTACTTATGTAGTACACTGACAAGAACCTAACACGTATTCGCTTGTCATGGGCCATGACAAGCACAAGCACTCATGGCAAGGAATTTCTCTCAAATAGATTTAAATGAAATTTCTAACCTACGCCCGTTATACAATGTTCCGATTGCTTCATTTCTTCGGAAAATGTTTAGATTTAGATTTAATTCATAATATCATGAATTGTGTATTTTCATCGAAAAAATTGAAAAGGCCGCAAAACCGGCCATCGAAATGTCCGAGGACCCATGTATGCATGTTTCTAGAGATAAAATATTTTCCGGGGGTAAATATCCTCTCAATGAAAGCATGAACCTATATATTATGTAGATGAGCTACAACATCAGAGTTCAGGCGTTCATGGGTCAGTTGTCTAAATGGAAGTTTCTTACGACGGCTGGTCGCATGGTTGTATATACAG
>NW_025934531.1:0-416 GCF_000764305.2 Hyalella azteca | reverse complement strand
CTGTGGCTGTGGACAAATTCAGCTGCTACCTTGAGCCTTGAGGCTTGAGCCTTCTAGGTACTTCAGTCCTATGTTACTATGTACTATGTAGTATGTCCCAAACAGCCCAATCATCCAAAATTCCAAATTCTCAATGGAAAAAAATTGTCACAGACTCACAATTCACAAACCTTTAATTAGGTATATATTCTCCTAAGTTAAATAGAAAATTTGACAGTAGCCAACTAGCCATAGTGGCAAATCAGAGAGTTTTTTAGACTCTCCCTCAAGTTCATTTTTGAGTCTTATAAGTAGACCACTAAGACCAGTAAAGTATCCTGGATACCAGCACCATCATACATAAGAAATTGGTTTAAATCTTGGGTAAATGAGGAAATAAAAATGAGCTGATTCTAAAAAATCTCTGATTTGTCACT
>NW_025934530.1:0-379 GCF_000764305.2 Hyalella azteca | reverse complement strand
GGGGAGCACATAAATCATGCAGCCGCTCTGGGCCGCTGCGCTTCTGGGTTTGAAGGGCAGCGTCTAAGTAGCGTCTGGGCAGCGTCTGAGTAGCGTCTGGACAGCGTCTGGGCAGCGTCTGGGCAGCGTCTGAGCAGCGTCTGGGCAGCGTCTGGGCAGCGTCTGAGCAGCGTCTGAGCAGCGTCTGAGCATCTAGACTCGGCTCGGCCAACTCTTCTCATACTCTCGGGAGACTACAATGTCGAAGAGGAGATTCTGACCAGAAACTGATTTCGATCTGTTGACCAAGCAGACCAAAAATAAATTTGCACCAAGTGTAGCGACTCTTGGGTCAAAGCCTAGGCTGTTAAATTTATAGGGGCGTGTGCATGACATAAAG
>NW_025934529.1:0-485 GCF_000764305.2 Hyalella azteca | reverse complement strand
TATATTTTATATGAATATATGTTATATATATTAATTTATACGTATATATTTTACTCTATGGATACATTAAAATCAAACTGATATATGCAGAGTAAATATTACAAGCCCTAATTTCCAGAAGTTGGTGATACGAAAGAATAAGAATTAACTGATCTTAATACAGACTTTGATTAATTATGAGAGGAAATTTTTCGAACACGGAGGAGATCGAGTTTAAATAATTCTTTTCCATATTATCGTATAATTATTATTATTATTATTATTGTAGTTATTGTTATTATTATTATTATTACTATTATTATTGTTATTAACATTATTATAACTATAATTTTTATTATTATCTGTCTTAAATATAAGAATGCAACTCACTCATTGATGCCAGGAATGATGGCCTGCAGCACCTGGTAGCCCTGCAGCGGCAGCCAACACAGAGCGAACAGCGCCACCACCACGAACAGCATCTTGATCGCCTGCATAGTAAATAA
>NW_025934528.1:0-953 GCF_000764305.2 Hyalella azteca | reverse complement strand
TATATTATGCGAAATATTTCTGTGAGTTAGTTCTCTTTTGTTCTTTATTTAATGTTCATGGTTAGAAAGATATGGATTAGTTTGTATGGAATCTTAATAGAAATGCTCGTAAATAATTATTAAATTTATCTAAAAAAGTTCATAATTTTCATGTGCATAATGTATTCCAGCAAACGTCTAATAAATGAAACAGAAAATCAACTATTTTGAATATTGTGTAAGTCCGTGGCTTTAAATTTTGTATGATTTGCGGCGAAAAGTCATTTTGCATGCGAAAAATTCCTGACAGGTGATCTGTGGTTTCTCGATGGACAAAACCGCACTTAGAGCGAAATATTTATGGGATAACTGTTGCTAATGAGAGCCAGGGCGAAGTCAATAACATTTAATCGCAAAACAATAACATTTAAGAGCAAAAGTTTGGCGATTTCCACAGATTGGCGGCGGTAAAGTTGCTGCGACTAACATTTGTGTATGTAGCGGGGGAACGTTCCTTGATTGTTGCTAGTGGATCTAATGCATTTAATAATCGAAATCATTTTGAGTTTTCTTCTCGTTATAAATTCTGAGAACATTGAACAGATTGTCATTATTACTGTTAATTAACTTTAAGAACTGTGTCTTCAGTAAATCAAATTTATCAGGAACTAAATATGCGCAAGAAATAATAATTAAAGGGGTTGTAAGTCCCCTTTATTTCGAGTCACGGTTGATTTTTATTCAGGATTTTACCGGTCATGACTGATTTTTATTGCGAGTTTCACCAGTCATGACTGATTTTTATTCCGAGTTTTAACAGTCGTGACTGATTTTTATTCCGAGTTTCATCAGTCAGGAATGATTTTTATTAAAACTTTTAACAGTCATGACTGATTTTTATTCCGAGTTCTACCAGTCATGACCGATTTTTATTCCGAGTTTCACCAGTCATGACTGATTTTTATCCCGAGTTC
>NW_025934527.1:95020-198824 GCF_000764305.2 Hyalella azteca | reverse complement strand
TTATAGGCGATTATTTACCGGTTAACTTAACGGAATCAAGGGCGATAGACACTAGAGATGTTTACTCGATGAACGCAGCTGACTCTCTCCTCTTCGACAGTTTATGAAGTGGAGAACCCGGTTTTGCATATAAACAGCGCACTGTCCATACCGCCGGAAATTATGAGAACAATTTATACCTCATTATTTATAATTATAACTAATTATAATTGATTCATATATATAATTAATTTATACCGCCGGAAACTATGAGTCTTTACAAATTACAATAGCTAAGCCAAGCATGACCTCCTCAACACGGCTCATTCGGAATTCGTTCCCAAGCAATGTTCCTATGTAACGTAATTAATTTTACCGTAGCAATGATAGGAACTTGTAATGTTTCAGCTTAATAAATAGGGCCAAATAGCCATCTATAGAGTTTATATAGATAAGGGACAGACATTAAATGGCGAACGGGACGATGATAACGATGCACTTAATAAAGATTTCGAATTTGGATTGTTCAGACTGCTGGAAAATTTGTACTTCTTCTTTTAAAGGGTTGAGTTGTTGAAGGCCTTATTAGATGCCTGTTCACCAATCATGGTGATACGTCGTATTAAGCAACGTGCGTGGTGGGTTCCAAATACGAGTTTGGTGATAGCAGTCCGGGTTGTACTTGGTGGCTAGGTTAGATCAGTGAGCGTCCAGGCGACTGAGGCGAGACTTGAATGAGTTGACACTAGGGGCGGAAACTACCAGCTCAGGAAGGCTATTCCACACGTTCACCACTCTGACGGAAAAGAAATTCAAGCGTACCTGGCGACTGCACTGCTCTTTAACAAGCTTCAAACTATGGCCTCTGGTTCTGTCACTGGTGGATAGCTTGAAGAGTGATTCGGTGTTGTATACTCCGTGGACGTATTTGTAACAGTCTATGAGATCGCCTCTTTTTCTTCTGTGTTCGAGACTTAACAGGTGCAGAGCGGCTAGCCGAGCCGGGTAGTCTAGGTTGCTAAGTGATGCCAGTAGCTTGGTCGCCCTTCTTTGAACATCTTCGACCTCCGCACAGAGTGTTTTGTTGTATGGCATATGGCTGTCACACAGAGTGACCGTATTCCAACAGTGGGCGTACAAGCGCCTTATATGTATATCTGAACAAATACAGGTTCTGTGAGGCAGTCGAAGCTACGACGGATGATACCGACAACTCTGTTGGCTATGGATGGCATTTGGGCAACATGGTTTCTGAAGCACAGGTTGTTGTCTACTAGAACTCCAAGATCACTTTCAACCTCTGAGTTTGCAAGTATGTTCTGTTCATGCGATACGATGCCTCACACTTCTTTATTTGTACCAACTTTCAGAACACTACACTCTTCCGGATGGAAACGCAGCAGCCACCGATCAGACAACGTCAGCAGTCTATTGATATCTTCTCGAAGCACCACCGTGGCGGATTCACTCCACTTCTTGTGGATACTTTTGCATCGTCCGCGAACAAACGCATGTCACTCTGAATGCATCCAGGCAAATCGTTAATGTACAACACGAAGAGCACTGGTCTTAAGACCGATCTTTGAGGGATACCACTGATGACAGATGCCTGGCCTGAATGTGAGCCGTTCACTACCACACGCTGAGTACGATTTGTCAAAAAGTTGCTGATCCACCCATGCACCTTGCCACCGATTCCTTAGGCCTTTACCTTACTGAGCAGACGTTGATACATAACATAACATAGTGATGTCGGCGCTGAAGTGTAGGCCTGATGTGGCCTGTCGCCGATTCCTTTCCTTTTCGTGCCTTGTTCATAGATCTAAAGTCTGTCTCTTATACACATCTAGATGTGTATAAGAGACAGCANGGGCCAGTCCCCTACCCTCACTGTCTAAGTTGTGAAATAGGTCACACCCTCCTTTGGCGATTTCACACTCCTGTACAGAAGGTCTACGGTTTTTGGGTTTGACCTCAGTAATGCCTATTACAGTTGGGTCATACTAGTCAACAAGAGCTTTAAGCTCAACGCTTATTGAGTAAGCTGTCGACGTTGGTGTATATATAGGTACACGACTTCCTGCCATGAACAAATGTGTGAACAACATTTGAAGAACTGTCTTTTGTACAGCTATTTACACTTTTCTTTGCAGTATTTTTTTTCTTGCCGTTTCGCCTACTCCTTTTCTCGTGGGTACTGACCCACGTTTATTACTTTGCCGTTCCTGCGGATCCATCGCGCGCGCTCGTCCCCCGACGCTTGGGACCGGGGCCGGGTCACCGGGCCTTCTTGGACTTGAGTTCCTTTAAAAGTCTGTCTTCTTCCGCCCTGTCTTGGAGGGTCAGGTCCTGCGTAGGATGATCTTATAGCAGAGTTTGTCGCCGTCGTCAGCGGCTGCTTGTAACTTCTTAATCTTATGATACGCCTTCAACACATCATCTCTCACAGCCTCCGAACAGAAGGTGAGGCGAACCGGTCGTCGTTTCTGATCTTGTTTTGCCACAGCTTCGGTGAACTTGCCGATTCTACGATGGTCGAGGGGTCGGTGGTCAACCTTGATTTCCGCCAAGAGTCTGTTGATCTGTTCGTTGTCTTCCTTCTCTCTGCTCTCACGGTCTGGGTTCTTTTTCTTGGCAAGTTGAAACAGAATCGAGTTATTTTTACGTTTCACTCTCTCTTCCAGCTCTACTAACTGCTTCCTTTGTCTTTCAACTACCTCGCTGTACAATTCTTGGGTTTTGTTGACTATCAAATTTTCTACTTCCATCAGGGAGGTGCCTGCTGGGTTGGCAGCAGCCTGGTCGCGGGTGATTTCTTTCTCTGCATCCGCCATCTCAGGTATTCCTCTTTTCGATTTCGGCTACGCTGCCGTCCACTTGCCCAACATGTTCTGTCAAGCGGCCTACCTCTTGTTCCATTTCTATCAGCCTTCTCAATAATTTTGAAGGCTGATAGAAATACTATGATTTGATAACGTTGCATTTAATCAAGAATTTGGATTTTTCAGATAGCTGGAAATTTTTTACTTCTTTTCAATTCATGTGTTTTTATTTACATCTGGTTCAAGTTACCCAGCTGTATATGTCTGATGCTAAGCAATTATTTATAAACCGAATTTTAAAACAGTCGCAGGATACTGGGATCAAACCCACAACTATCGGCTCCTTTCTTGGTACTCTGAACTGCAACTACAGGGCCACCTTGCCTCTAAAACATATAAAACTCGTACATTAAGTGTGTATCTTACCCACTACTTCTGGCATTTGAAAAAACTGAAATATCTGACTTCTTCCTTATACAAGCGTATTATTTCGAAAAATTTCATCAGATTCTATCACATCAGATTATCACGTCACTACCTAATATTTTCCGGAAACGAATTTGGCTCATGAACAAAAACTTCTAGGAATGACGAATGCTAGTAAAAGCATCTTTATCTGATTAGAAATTCCTCTATTCTCAGATTTAATAAAATCTAATGGTAGCACCGTAATCAATTTATTTCTCCACCATAAACATAAATAAGTTGTGTGCTTCATTAAGACCAGTTTCATTTTGGAGCAATTCTTGAATGTCAGTGATAAGAACCATATTTAGTTATTTACGATGGAGCTTCTCTAGCATGCAACGTAACCGTATCGATGATTCGAGTCGATAATCGTGCAAGATAATGGACATCCCGAGGTCTAGGGAATGTAGCGAGCTGCCTGATAACGCTTATCTTCATTATCAGTATCTGCAACCCCAAAAGTTCAGTCGTAGTGGGACAGGAACCTTGGATGGAAGTGCGTCATCGTCAGCCTAAGATATTTGATCAGACTAAAAGGTATTATTGCGCTTAACTTGAACAATATTATACGCCTCTGGTGACATGGAATATAGTTCTCGATTTCACCAAATCAAACGCTTGAAATTCCATATGACCTTGTTCAAGACTTGACATCATTATTTGCTGGAATTACAGCGCAGTAGATACGTTCTTGAACTAACTGTTGTCATCGAACCCATTGCAATTTTTACAATCGCTGTATCTCTTCTGGTAACTTGCAATTTGAAATATAACTTTTAGTAATCATCAAAAATTAATGCTTGTAATCATCATTCTTTATACAAAATTTTATATTCATAATAACTATTTTTACGTGAACGTTTGATGCTCATCATCATAAAATTTTTACGTGAACATTTTATGCCTTTATAAAATAAGTACAATAATAGTTTTCCAAAGCATTTCAAGCTAATACTGAAAATTTTTAATAAAAAATACATTGTTCACAATCACCACTCAAACATGTAATGCACATAATTACCATTCATGCTATATGTATTATGCAATGAATATAATCGTATATTCGGAATATTTCATTAGGTAATCGTACCAGTATTCTCTTTGAATTTGTTATGTGTTAACAGCATTGGTTTGATTTATCGATTCATCAGACCTAAGCATCGGCAATATGGCACAATATTAACTCCTTACAACTGTCTTAGCCCAATTTAAACGATTGATTCACATAATGACACGATGTTAAACATTTTAAATTATTTGTCAAGATGCAACATATAGCTACACTTTATTATCGTTTTAGGTCTGAAGTTAATTTTTGATTATCTTGTAGCACAACTTTGATAATTTGATCGTCGTTTCAAAAGAACGTTGAACATTCGATAATAATCAGTATCGATAAAATTTAAAAGTCGAATAATTATTGTCATACATTTCATGTAATTTTCGATCATGAATGCTACTTGAGTATGATATTCGTACGTCATCGGAAATTTCATCGTTTCCTATTGTACAGCCTGAAATATTTTATGTTCTCTTTATTCTTTTCATTTCAAGAATACATTTTTCAGTATTCAATTTTAAACGCATCGTTGCTCATAACGTACATGATATAATTTTTTAATGGTGGGATCGGCATTGAAGATAAGACCATGTTTGGTCTGGACCGATTCTAGGTATCGCAGAATTCTAATAACTATATAGCTTTTAGCCTCGAATTCGAAGCTGACTTTCCCAATTCTGCTATGTCTACCACTTGGCCACCTCTAGTGGTTATGATCACTAAAATTGATTTTATGTATATTTGAAACTATCAAATTATACTCGGAGTGAACTGAAACTTGCATAGATTTTAGCTTAAAATTAAGAGATTTATTATTTGTGTATTGATTTGAATCTTATTTCCAAGGTCGAGACGAGATGTCGTACTGGGCAGTCCAACCGAAGCCCGTCGAAATAGTTCCTAAGAAAGAGGAAAACGTGGTTATTTCTTCAAGCATAATTTCTCATTTTGCCGCTGGGAAACAATCAGATGTATCAACGCATGCCACTTACCAGCCAGCACCTCTACAGGTTGTCGCACCTTCAGTTGAAGGGGAAGTATTGAAGAAAGTTGGCGAAGTGCTTGCTGCAGATCAGGAGTTGAAAGTCTTCAAGCATAAGGGAGTCAACACATTGATTCGCAAAAGGATTTTAGCTCTCGAGAACTCGGTCGTGAGTAAAACTGTTGAGAGACCGCCGATGCAAGAGGTTGACAAGACGATCAGGGAAGTGAAGCAAATCGAGTATGACTCCCCTGCCAGTGTAGAAGTGAGAACAGTTGTGGAACCTGCAGTACCTCAGCCCACTGCAAATATTAGAGCTTTAGCAAAGGCAATGCATGTGGAGCGGCCAGCCATCGTCGAACTTCCCAAACTTCAGGTCGCTGAGAAACCAGCTGTCAAAACGTCGATTCTAAAGGTCTCTGAGATAGAAACCTCGCCTAAACCGATCCTCACTAAGAAGTACTCTTTCGACATGACGAAAAAGTTCCATGAGGAAGAGGATAACGATGGTTGGAAAAAAGTCAAGGAAATTCCTCTCGTGGCAAGTTCTGAGTCTGATGAGACCGAGACCGAAGAAGAATCAGAAGAAGAAAGTGAGGCGGAGGAAGAAGACGCTACGCAGTCGGATTCAGGAACAGAATCCGATGAATCATCTCAGCCTCCCCCGAAAGTCGTGCCGAGGACAAAAAAGAAAGCAGAAAACGATAAGGAAGCTGCGAAAGAAGCTCGACTGAACCCAAAAACGGTGGAGCGCATCTTAAAATATGACAATTTTTCTGAGTGCGTCGAATCAAGTCTCTTTGAGAGCTTCGAAGAGTACCTTCGACGTCGCAACATGGAGTCAGGATACGATCCCGAAATTTACGATTCTCGTTCGGATTATGACTATCGTTCCGAATATGACTCCCTTTATGGCTACAGTTCTCAGTCAGAATATGACACGCGTTCTGATTACGATGCCATGGGCTACCAGAGCGATGACGGCAGTGTCTTCTCTGACCGCACTGAGTTCACCAACGCGGAGGACAACGCAAGCTTCATCAACAGCGAATATCGTCGTGACTACGACACATACTCGGAGAGGAGCGCAGCACCTATTGATGAACCGGCCGGTCGTGACTACGACACATACTCGGAGAGGAGCGTACTGACGTACGATAGTCGTGCAGATGATCAATATTACTCTGACGGCGCCGATGATAGATATCATGATCGCGCACCGCTGTATTACTCGGATGATGATGACGATAGAACGGTGATTGAAGGTAGCGTCTACTCAGGGTACTCCTACGCTGGCTCGCACGCATACTCGGACTATGGCGACAGGACACCGACTGCCTCGGAATACGGCGATGGCAACGCGTACTATGATGACCGGGATCCATATCCGGAGAGGAAATAATTATAAAAAATATTTCACTCACAAGCAGGACGATTTTTTTTATTAAATTCACGAAGTAGCCTTATATTAAATATGGCAAGTGTTAAAAGTCATGCTGAGTGGTTTGTGTCTTTTTTTATTATTTTTAATTATGATTACAACTCGATAATTACGTGTTTTTAAATTATTCTATTATTTAATAGTCCATTTCATGTTTGACCTACGTTTAAACTTTTTTAATCCCTCAATAATGTTCAACCATGATAAAATTTATGGTGGTTTTGAACAAAATTTATTTAACACCTGCACTGAATATTTTATTTTGAACTACATTCAATCAGGATATTTGTTACTTCAATTTATTGTTTTTCAATAATTTTCTATGTAGAATGTAAAAAGACTAAGTAAACTATAAATCGCTTCAAATTATTATCATTATCCATGTATAGTAATTGAATGTGTAATGCGTATTAAGAGAAATTTGATTCCATTGATGTTTATAAAATGTTGAGATTTATTCACATTGGAAATTTGGTTAAATCCTAAAAAGTTTTCAACAATTGTTTCAAAATCGGCCTCAACGTGGTAGTCGATCGCAAAAATTTAGTAAACTCAGCTCAGCGCATTCCTGACTGGTATGGTTCTAATGAACCCAGTCAGCCAGCCCTCGGCAGTTAATATGATTTATTAATTAGTCCCGAAAGAGCCACCCCATATAAAGTAAAACGTTTTATTAATTGGGTCCCTAAGGCTCCCCTCCTCAGCCAGTAGGATGTTTTGTTAATTAGGTCACTAATTAAGGACCCACCCTTCGTAAGCAGCGTCCCAAGAATTAGGCGCCACCGTTCACCAGCCACTGTACGAGTTACATTTTAATATAATAATAATATAGCGCTTTCAGCGTGGCATTTAGTAGGCCGTAGGCCTGTCGCCGATTCTTAACATTGCAGAACATTCACAGCTTGTTGAGGACTCGAACTCACAACTCACTGCTTCAATTTTGCTTTGCTTAACCGCCCGGCCTCCTCGCCGATTCTTGTTAGAAACTGGCGCACAGAGCTGGGATTGAACCCGCACCTCTCTGCTCCAATCCTGATACTCCTGAACTGTAACCACTGGGCCACCCTGCTGCTAGCAGGGGGGCCCACCCTACTTACTAGCTCTGAGCGCGAATTTGTCCAATTTATAGCATTATTTTGCAGGCGAGCAGTAGGACATGTTATTGCTATGCATGAGAGCAGTACGATGTATTATGGGTCTTTGGGTGAGCAGAACAAGAGCCTGAAGAAAAAAATTATCGGCAAGCCGATCCTCTGGTGACAGGTCATTAAGACAGGACATCCGCTCGACATCAAGGAAATGATTGTATGCCGATCGATGAATTAAAATATTGATACAATGAAACTCTGTTAAGTATTGTTATCACAACGATTTACAAGTTAAAAATTATGTTTTAATGAATTATACACAAATTTATGTTTGGTTAAGGTTAAGTGAAGAAAACGCGCGCTTCTTTTGTCAAGTGGACAACAACGAAATATTTGTTTAGAACTAAAGGGGCAAGGCCAATATTGTGTTTAGAAATAAGTTCGTTAAATAAATATCTCCTACGTTGTACCGCCAAGATGAACTGTCTTATATAGAAAACTAAGAGACCAATTAAAATTGAACACCGTTTAATTGAGCAGGGTATTTTATTAATTAATATTGTCGCGAAGAAATTGCTTAATGATAGATGTGCGCCACGGTTGAACTTGTATAAGGTTGACCCATGAGAAGCTCAAGAACTTAAAAGAAAAGAAAATAGCCAAAAATTCACCATTTCTTAAAAAGAAAAACGTTTCGGAGTCCAGCTCCATCATCAGTTAAAACTTAAAACACAGGTAAAAACAATTAACAAATAAATTCACATAGATGCATGAATCGTCAAATGAAAACAAATAAGAATGGAGTAAATATGGGCAGACAAACCTATCTTTTTAAAATTTCGAGGGGTTATGAACTGTTGGCGGCATTTGAACTAGGCTATTGATTAAAAATATCAAGGAACTCTAAATTCGCAGGTCGGAAACAACGGTCGCTGCTTAAGCCGGTGCTTAAGCAGGATTTTCGGTAAACAGATGTCTGAAAACGGCTATTTGATTTTGTGACATTGCAATCAAGAAAAGATAAGCTATTGTTTGATTAAAGCTTCATGGTAAATTTGATAAACTTGTGCTGGAGATTAAGATAATCAAAGACAAGGCCTACATGAGAGTAATGCTTGAAAATTAAAAAATTGTCATCGACATACCGGTTATAGCATTGTGGCTTGAAATCAAGAGGACAATTGGCCTGCCATGTAGCCTCGTGAAAACGCATGAAAATGTTAGCAAAATTAAGGCCGAGAGGAAGACCTATGCCCAAACTATCAATTGTCTTGCGATTCAAGCGGTCAAGTGATCTTAATACTTACACATTAGGGGCATGGTGGCTGAGTACCAAGATTGGCGCAGAGAGGCGCGGGTTCGATCCCAGCTCTGTGCGCCAGTTTCTGGTCAGAATCGGCAAGGAGGCCGGGCGGTTAAGCAAAACAGAATTGTAGCAGTGAGTTGTGAGTTCGAGACCGCAAAATTCTGTGAATGTTCTGCGATGTTAAGAATCGGCGACAGGCCTACGGCCTAATAAACGCTGAAACCGCTATATTATATTATTATTACACGAGAAGCTAATTTTTACAGATGTAGTTGTTTGCCTGTGACGTCATTGATCTTAGTGACGTCACGGGCATTAATTAACCATTCACCGCAATGCGATCAAGCCAGTCAACCAATCCGTCATGGGAATGACGGGATTGTTTACGTCTCTCGATCTTAGTGACGTAACATGAACGCTACCGGTAAACTGAAAGACGGAAATCCTATCCTCGTGGGTCAACCTTATATAGTTCAACCCATGGTTAAACTAGTATATGGTTGACCCATCAGAAGCCCATTTTTGCGGATGTAGTTCGTTGTTCGCCTGTGTCGTCACTGATATCAATGACGTCACGGGCATTACCCAATCACCGAAATGCGATCAAACCAGTCAACCAATCCGTCATGGAAATGACGGGTTTATTTACGTTTCTCGATCTACGTAACGTATCAAGAAAACTGAACTGAAAGCCTGAACTTCTCGTGGGTCAACCTAACATAGTTCAACCATGGTTCAACCACGTCTGTGAGCAATGTAACTTTTACAACAGATTTCAAAATAATTTGCGGATTGAAATATTGTCCGGAACGCTATGTATGGCTTTTTTAAAATACATCCCAGAGCTGGCGGAAGACGCAGGTCCGCAGGATACGTGAATGGTAATAGACTAATAGCGGTCCCAGCGTAAGCGTTTATTACGCCGTTGGCCCGTCGCCGATTCTTAGCATCGCAGAACATTTACGGGCCGGTCGGGCCCACGCATGTTGCAGTCTTGAACCTGTCTCTTATACACATCTGGGTGGCCCACCCTACTTACTAGCTTTGAGCGCGAATTTGTCCAATTTATAGCATTATTTTGCAGGCGAGCAGTAGGACATGTTATTGCTATGCATGAGAGCAGTACGATGTATTATGGGTCTTTGGGTGAGCAGAACAAGAGCCTGAAGAAAAAAATTATCGGCAAGCCGATCCTCTGGTGACAGGTCATCAAGACAAGACATCCGCTCGACATCAAGGAAATGATTGTATGCCGATCGATGAATTAAAATATTGATACAATGAAACTCTGTTAAGTATTGTTATCACAACGATTTACAAGTTAAAAATTATGTTTTAATGAATTATACACAAATTTATGTTTGGTTAAGGTTAAGTGAAGAAAACGCGCGCTTCTTTTGTCAAGTGGACAACAACGAAATATTTGTTTAGAACTAAAGGGGCAAGGCCAATATTGTGTTTAGAAATAAGTTCGTTAAATAAATATCTCCTACGTTGTACCGCCAAGATGAACTGTCTTATATAGAAAACTAAGAGACCAATTAAAATTGAACACCGTTTAATTGAACAGGGTATTTTCTGTCTCTTATACACATCTAGATGTGTATAAGAGACAGCCGTTTAATTGAACAGGGTATTTTATTAATTAATATNTGCGACATAATGTTCAAATAGTTATTGACAGGCACAGGCGCAATGTATCGGCCTCAAACATGCTCGCAGGGACGCGAGGAGAAGAACTTTTAGGGATAATGCCAGGTATTTTTCCAGCCAACGGGTTAAAAACTAATTACCTTTTCGCCGATATTTTGAAGGAAAATGGAGGATACATGGCATATAAGGAGGAAGACAAGGGAAAATTATAGTATATTCTAAGGATTATATTCCTGTCTCTTATACACATCTAGATGTGTATAAGAGACAGAAGTACGGCGCTGTCGGCGCACGGCGCATTTTTTTTACCGGCATAGTACGGCGCACCGCGCAGGTCGTTAAAATGACAAAATAAATTCCCGCGCACCTGGCACATCTTCCTGACCATGGCCAGTGTATAGATATCACAACACTTATAAGGAACTACTAAGGAGGCACGGTGGCAACCTCGCGTGATGGCGTCAGAGCAAGAGTGAAGGGCTCGGAATAGGCCTCCGGGAAAACCGGAAGTCTTCCAAAATGTTGCCATTGTTAGGTATCAAATTGTGCTATGGTTGCTGTTCTAGTGTTCAATTTTATAATTGTTCTTATCGGATCTTAAAAGTATTATAAAACACTTCGCAAATTATGTTTGTTATAGTTGACTATGATTTTTGTTGTTACTGACCGTTGTTACTGACCATTGTTAAGGATGACAATATGCACAATATTAAGTTAGCAAGGTGTCTACATCTTATCTTATTCTAACAATACTGCCGAGATCACTACAAATCTACTGCGATCGTCTCTTTTTGAAGTTTTTGCTTGGAGATGGGATGCTACAGCACCGTTGTAGGATGTACCAGTCGTTCTCACGGCCATTTAAACAGAAAACTATACAATGGAATGCATTTATTCATTTACTAGGCGTGAATGCCCGGCCAGAACACGTACAGCGGAATGAGGTGGATGTGCAAGTAGGTTCCCCGTCCTATAACTCCTGCCCTTATGCTCAGCCAGTCTAGTATAGAAATTGCGTGACGTCATATCGACGTACGCTAATGCGCACTGCGCACAACTATATCTGTAAACTAGTGACGATTGCATAAGAACAGGTAGGGTATCCTTAAACCTTAAAAAAGAGCTGATTCTAAAATTGTTAACTAGCAACACATGAAGATTTACATCCGGAAGATATTTAGCAAATAAAACTTTTAATTCCTTTGACATAGCTTCAGATGCGGGGCCAAAGTAGGGAAAACAACAGTAAACAACTTTCCTATTGTCACACTTGGGAACAACTGCAGTATATTGCTTGGACATAAACTTCTTAATTTGGGTAAACACCAGGTGCGATGGAAAGCCATTTTGTGAAAAGATATTGCGCAACAATTCAAATGCAGAGTGCATGGCTAGGAGAGTAGAACAAATGCAAAAGCCACGGTTTATCAATGTTTGGATCCCATTTAATTTGAAGCAAAAGGAACAAAAGCTAAAAAAGCTGGTGCTTAACCCATTAATGCCGAGCGGTTCCATTTGGAACCAGCGGGAAAAAAATTGATTCATAATAAAATTGTATGGTCATTTCAATATACTAGTGGATGCGTAGGTTTGATACACATCTTGGACGTGTTCTGGCAACGTTTGGTTCAGCTGCGCCGACTACTCCCTGAGTCCCTGCTCAGTTAACATTAAAAGATTGTAAGTACCGGGTGTCAGACAGAAGGGCTTGACATCATTGCAGAGAAAGGTAAGTAGTTCGTTCCAAGAATATATTATTTATAAGTTAGATGCAGAATTTTATCGATAAAGAGAGTACTTTTAATTCTGTATATGGTATTACGTGATATAATGTTTCTTACATGATACAATTGGTCCCAAGCCAACATATTATATGTGATATCTATTCTGGTTTCATTTAGCTTCTAAAAAAACTTTTGAAAAAAGAATGGCTATTGCAATAAATTTTGAAAAATATCGGTTAGGAAATGCAATAATGCAGGAGACCCTAAATAAAACAATCAGGGTCTATAGTGCAGCCTTTTACTTTGATCCTTGATGAAGTGCAATACAACAATCAACAACATCGGCCAGTAAAGAGACGTCAGAAGCACTGCAAATGCAGTGCTTCGTAAACAATGTTGACAACGCACCCACAAACATACGTAAAATGGGCAACCTTCCTGTTCATTTTGAATGAATGGAAGCATTCTATGCTAAAAATTGAATTGTATTCTGCCATGATTGGTTTATCATCAGTATTGTCCATTATGAATACATATACTATTATGTATTATCGATTATGAACAACCTTGCTTGATTTACTATCGGAAAAAGTGTTGTTTGAAGAAACGTTATGTTAATGCCGAGCGGTTCCATATGGAACCAAGCTATAATTTTTCACATACAACGAAAAATAAATATATGAACATATTTTTTGCTTATTACCATCACAAATGATAATATTCACACAAGGAACCGAAAAAAAGTTCAGAAAATAATTTTCGTCATTAATGGGTTAAGCCGGTAAAAGTAAATTTTCTAAAAACAGAAGTTTGGAAATAGCCATCAGATTTGGTAAATTTGCAATCAAGGAATGACAAGCTATTGTTTGATTCAAGCTCCATGGTGAATTTGATAGATTTATGTTGGAGATTAAGATTAAGTCCATCTTATAAAGATATGTTGAATTTTTGTGGTATTGTTTTTGCTTTTAAATTCCTAGTGAAGTTGAAATATTTACGGGTAGCATGCCGACTTGGTGTAGACTTTGGTACTGGTCCAAAACACGAGGGCTAAAGAGTCGCTCTTTGGTCCGGCTCTAAATTCCCTTGCGTTGTAGAAAGGAGTAATGAACACAATGAACTTCTCGTAGTATACTGGTAATCTCCAGGCAAATACAAGTTTTTTCATACGAGGCGCAAAATTTATTATTTGCTTAATCCAAAAGTTTGTGGAAAAAGGCTTGACATTTCAGGGGTACAAACAGCTGAGAAACCACACAGTATGAGCCCTAATACACAGCTGCAAATTTATTCATACCATCACACAAGGGACATTTTTGTTATTCATTTGTAGCTTCTGCTCAATTTTCCAGTTTGAATTTCTTTTGCAGTTTCCTAATTAAGGAAAAAATACAAGTAAATGGTATTCAATGTCAAGCTTTTAACAGATTTAACTTGATACATTAATTCTGAGCATCAAGACTTCCACCTTCTTGTTAAATTTAGAGTCTTACTTCTCAATCATTGATCATGCCAATTTAGAACAATGAGCAAAATATACCTAAAATGAAGGCTATAAAATATATAAGTTTTACTGGTGATTTTTTAAAAATATGTGACAAATATGCCATTTTCTGTTATTTTCACATGAGTAATTTGGCAAGGGCCATAGAACAGGTGGAATTGTCTGCAAACATAGCCATTTTTGTCTCATTTATTGGCAGCTTCTGTCCAATTTGGCAATCATGTAGTCCTCAGGAATTTTGCAAAGTCATTGGATGGTAGCAATCTGGAAGGGGCAAGGGAGGGCTATCTAGCAAGTTAGAGTTCCAGGAATGCTGTGATATACTATTAAGGAAAGAGCAGTTTCAGGCATTTCAATCCAGTAAAATATCAGTACCTTGTTATATATTATTTGATTATTTCTCTAATATTCCTCCCTATATGCTCTTACACTCTTTACCAAATTGGTATCCAATGTAATTAGTATGTATTTTCTCAGCTATCATCTCCCAAAACTGTAATTATCTGCAATCCTCAGTTTGTCTTTAGTCTCAGTGATAAACACTGAGACTAAAGCTATACCTAGTTAAAATTACAGAGACCGATAAGAATTTTTTTTTAACTTTCCAATAAACTTTTAGCGCTGCAGTTTAATATACATATTTGCCCAACTCACTCAAAATTCAAGTATTCATTACCAGTCTTTAAACATTAACTTCTGAAACAAATTGAGAATTTATCAATTACTTACGTAGTGCAATATTATATTAGCATTATTTTCATTCAATTTATTTGAACAATAATTTTACTTTAATTTCTGTGGTATTACTGACATACCAGGTATTGCTGTTGGAATCAATAGGTCCAGCAGGTAAAATGTTCATGAACAATCCAGCAGCTAAAATGTCCATGAACAATCCAGCAGCTAAAATGTCCTTGAACAATCCAGCAGCTAAAATGTCCATGAACAATCCAGCAGCTAAAATGTCNAATGTCCATGAACAATCCAGCAGGTAAAATGTCCAGGAACAATCCAGCAGATAATGTGGTACAAAACAATCAAACATATAATAACTCTGAGAACAAATAAACATGAACAAAAAGGCCTCTTGAGCAGCAAGGATTCTTAGATGCTGTCAATAGAATGCTTGGTTGATGTTTATTGATTGCTGCTCCATGCTTGGTTAGGTTTAGTTTATTTTTTAAGCAAAAAGTAATTGTGAATTGTGATTCAACAAATAATATTTTTTGAAGATTAGATAGTAGTAATAAATAACATGTTACATCTTTAAAGATTTTTGAACTGTTTTGTGAACACAGTAATTTTGTTCTGATTGATACAATTCAAACAAATTTCCTGGCTCCATTGCCTTACCCCTGTAACAAACTATTATCTGATTTTGAAATAATGCCAGCATTGCTTCCATGTATATGCATAAGATGTCTGTACTAATATGTGCAATTATATTTTTATTTTGATATCTAGGCTCATGAGTATGTATATTCTTTATTTGCAAGAGCAATTCATCAAGGCATTCCTAAAAATCTTGGAAAGTCAGTATGATCTTTTGACCTTGGAAATAATGGTTGTGCTGTGCTCATCTTTAGTGAGTTGACTGAGTTCTTATTCCAACATATTGTATTTGTTAGCGTCAGTTAGCCTAAGTAAGTTACTGTTAGCTTTGCCTATCTGTATTTTCATACACTCTTTCTTTTAACTACAATAATTTTTTCCAGTTAATCATTTATCAATCATTTTTTCTATTTTAGATTATTGAATATAACTAGGATAACTATAAAGTCAGCACAATGGATACAATGCAATGTCATATCACAACAGGTGATATGACAGAAGCTGAATTTGAAATGCAGAGGCAAAAATATCGTGAGCTGCTTGAAAAACTCCAGGAAAAAGCTGAGAGCAGTGGAGCTCAGGGCGTAGACCCTGACGAACTTCGGACCCTCATGCTGCAGGGCAATCAGATATTTCTCCAAGGTAGCTCATTGTTGCTTTTTTTACTTTGATGTGGAATATTACTGCATTCAACTATATGTATTTGCTTTGTTGAGCATTGGAACCAATTTGCGACTATTTTCAATAATAAACTTTTTTATGTGCATTGAATATCTATTGGCTGCCACAATTCTGTATATATTGGTGCAAATGTTGTTCAATTTTAGATCTGTTTAATATTGTTCAGTATTATTCAATTTTAAGCTCTGCATTTACAGCATATATGTTCACCAACCTTCATAACAAGTGAACAGTAATGCCTCAATGTTATCATTTGTCCCTGCCTCTCAGTTCGCAGATCTCGTGAGGCTGTTCTCGATGCTCAGTTCATGAAGCAAGTGTCTCAACAGGCAACTCTTAACATGCGATCATCACACGCCTCCTTGCATGAATTTAAGCCTCAGGAATTTGCTACAAAATTGGTAAGTTACATCAATATCAGTAAGCATAAGCTATATTGGTAAAAAAATTCAAAAGGTTTCCATTAAGTCCATGAATTGCAGGAAATAAGAATGCCTTAAATGGAGAGGATAGGGGACCTTGCATGAAGAAGATGCAGGATTTTTTTTTTAAATCCTTTCTAAGAAAACCGCTATTTTGCTCGAAGCTAATTTTGTTAATAATCTAATATTTTGGGTTATGTGAAGTTGTGAACAGAACTTCAGCAGGCCTAGGAACTTTAATGAGGCTTGAACTTACTCTATTTTAAAATAGAAAAGCATGGGAGAAACAAGTTCTATATTAATTATTATTTCTGCTTAATTTATGAAAAGTTCAACTTCTATTTGGTTTCTTAAATGTGATCAATAATCAGTAAGTTTCATCAAGGTCTGTCTTGTTTTTACGAGTAAACTCTGTTGATGCTATGTATTCAGTTTCTAAATTCATTTAGGGTACTATTTGATTAAATTCAAGTTAATTGTTACAAATAAATATTCTTAATTTTATTTCCAGAAATTGTACCTTGGCACTCATCTCAACAGTCGAATTGACCTGCCCTTCACAGCAGACAGTTGGAGAAAGTAAGAAAAGCTAATGTTCTTTTAAAAATAGTGTTCAAAACTAAAATATTTGGATAAAAATTATTCCCTAATCATGATTTACTTCTCATATTTTGGTGCGTTGTTCCTGTTTAGTCTCAGGACTCATTCTATAAATACACATATATACTTGGCCTGCTTGTTATATACCATGGGAGTGCTCAGTCACTTCCATGTCTGTCATTTGACTTTTTATTTCTCTGCTTGCTGTAGCAAATAATGGACAGGAACCCAAATTTTGTACTTGACAGAAATCTTTCAATATTTTGTGTACAACTTCCACTTTTTCTATCCATTTAATCTCTCAAATTTTTACATCACTTCTCATTAACTTCACTTCTTGTCATTTGTCTTCTGTCTGCTACAAATCTTATAATTGATATTTTCGATATTTAACACACTTCTACCTCTCCAATCGATCTGAAATTTTGCACACTTGCGTAAAGTTGGAGACAATGCATGAATCAATTGACAGAATGAATAATTTGGAAAATTTAATTTTTTTAATAATAAAAATGTAAAATTTATTTTGTCTGCTACAAATCTTATTTTCCATATTTAACACACTTCTACCTCTCCAATCAATCTGAAATTTTGCACACTTGCATAAAGTTGGTGACAATGCATGAATCAATTGACTGAATGAATAATTTTGAAAATTTAATTTTTTTATATATTAAATAATGTAAAAATTATTTATTGTTCTATTTCATAACTTCAGGCTTGGGCTAGAGTGCAGGAAGTCTCTTCGCAGCTGTAGCGGCGTGGAGCCTCAGTACATGGGGGCTGTTGTTAGGGCCCCTAGAGCGCCCAGAGCACAGTCACAGAGGGTCAAGGATAAAGAGGCAGTCAAGACTGACTTGAAGAAGGTTGATTGCTATTTTCTATTAGTTTTTGACTTATTTATAAATTACAATCAACATATCAAATGTTTTACATATGCATTCAGGATACAGCCAAGGTTGCTCCAATATCTTTAAAAGCTTAATATGTATTCAATTTTTTATCCAGTCACGCTTTTCCCAGTTTTCGAAATTTGTTTAAATAGTTCTGTAGCTTTTTAGTAGATTATTGACAATATTTCCTTTTGTAGCGAAAATTTCCTATTCCAGGTAGCTTTTGTCCAAAGTGAGGAAATGCAAACGGAAGAAGTTTCCAGAATTTTTGGTATTCTGAAGAGACGGTTCCGTGAAAATGGAAATCGTCCACTCTGCTTCTTCTCCTTCATAATCAACCCTCACAGCTTCGTGGCCACCATCGAGAACGTCTTCCACTGCAGCTTCCTATTACGTGATGGACATGCACTTATCACTTCTGGTAACGCACATTCAAGATCACTTCCATTCACATACAAATTTTAATATAAAGGCCTTTACATCAGTGCCACTTTTTGCAGATACTTCTCAAAATCCAAAAGTTGCAGGCGATTAATTTGTTTTTGGTTATATATAAACTTTAATTGGTATAAATTTATTTGACAACAGGTTTTTATGTACACCTAGTTTATATGATTGTTTCCTGATTACCAAAATTTTACTTTATTTTGCTCATCTGTAAAAATTTGCTGATGATTTTAGTATTCTATGTTTGTAAGTCATCACTAATATAAGAGTTAATTTGTTCTTGATACTCAAGTAACTGCCGTATCATAGTGATGATGTTCTTGGAAGACAAGCTTTGTCAACTACGGTAAATTTGTTTAACTTTTTTAAGGTTATCAAAACATGAATTTGCCTTCTTGCGCTATATTTACTATGTCCATTGAAAGACTCTGGCAAAAAATTCATCATGAACAGCCATGTTTTGCTATACCAAAATGTAACTCTAGTTCTTTTACTTAGATGCTGATGGTCTCCAACTTATAGCCCCGGACAAACCAAGTCCTGAGCAAGCAAATTCTGGCTCGTCAGCTCACCAGACCGCAGTTAGCTTCAACCTCAACACGTTCGAAGAATGCGTCCGGGTTTTTAATATTAAGGAACCAATGATTCCTCCACGTGCTGCTACCAATGGCTCAGAACGCACTTAAATGGTTCAAAATTTATGCCTATAGTGGAATTTAACTATGGTTGCATTCCATCTACTTATCGTATTTTTTCATCTTATGCTAACTGTACTGCCAGACCAAAAACTCTTCTCTCTAACTAGCCGAATTCCAGAATTTCTCTTACAAACCGAAACAAATGTGTGCTAACATTGCTGTGGCTGCCCAAAAATAATACCTACAGCATATATTTTCTGGCACATTCAGTTGCAGTCTCGAATGACAATGTTCAATTTATATTACTTTGTTTGATAATACTTAAACATATGTACTCCATTCATTTATTATTTTTTGTAGTATTCTGATGTTGTCAATTTATGTAGATTTCAAGTAGCTATCAATATCAATTTCTCTTCTTCATCTACAATCTAGATTGTTGCGAATGCCAGTATTGTCTTCAAGAGCAACATTATTTTTTTTTTTTCAGGCTGTTTCACGCCATAGAATTACCAAAAACTTGTATTAGTCTATAGTTACGATGACTATGCATATGTACTTTTTAAAAGCTGCATGCATTTATTTTATATGGATTTTGCGTAATGAATTTTTCTCATGTTCTTTGTTTAACTTCTGGCTGTGAATAAACCTGCTGCTTCTGAGAATTGCAGCAAGTGGCATTCGGACTTCCAGTTTTTACTGGCAATTAGCCCTATGTTGCTCGGGATAAATAATCTTTGTAATTTTAGAATCCGATTTACTTTATTAAAATAATGAATTCTAATTTAAAAAGATTTGTCTAACCTCGCAGTTTATATTCAAGAAACCGCAAGGAGCAGAAGCCTGGAGGGCTTTTGTAGGGGCGTGAAGGCACTGGTTAGATGTGTAGGTACTCGACTGACGCTCATGTGATGTTAGTGATCAAAATAGGCGATGTTTCCCAATAGTGCGAGATTAATTAATAGCTGAAGCTCCAATACGTTACGTATACCACCGAATACTCTTACTTTTTACGTATAACCGAAAACCACCGAATCCGATTATATCCGATATATCCGAATATAACCAATACCACCAAATCTACTGTTTTTATTAAATATTTTTGCAGCGTGAAGAACCAATCGGTCTTTGTAAAGGATTTGAGGTTTAATAAGTTAAAATTTGATCTTCTCACCAAACAGCTATTGTGTGAAGTCAGACTAGCCACATTAAACCGTGCCCCAATGACGAACCCCCGGTTCCTGAGTCTTATTATTATTGTTTTACATCTTCAGGAGAGTGTTTTCTGGTGCATGTGTTTGCTTTTCGAAGGCCTTATGACACACGTTTGATTCTGAGGACCTTTTTACTGTGCGGCCAGCGTACGGCTTGTGTTACCTGACTTTGGGGTTAAGACTTTGTGTGGCTCAATTGTGGGGTTAAGATGTTGTGTAGGCAGGGCAGTTGTGGGGTTAAGATGTTGTGTAGGCAGGGCAGTTGTGGGGTCAAGATGTTGTGTAGGCAGGGCAGTTGTGGGGTCAAGTTGTTGTGTAGGCAGGGCAGTTGTAGGGTTTAGTAGTTGCGTACTTTGAGTAATTATGTTTAGTTACATGTATATCATTATATGTATGGTTCCATGCCTGTATTTTTTTATCTTGATTATTAGACCGGCCTAGCTCAAGAGCAAACTTATGTTTGAGCACGATTTTTTACCTATTGCTCTCTCTTCGTTAGTTCTTTGTAAGCAAGACACGCTGATCCTGTGTACCTCCTGTGGAAGCTCAGCTTGCAGTCACGGGGGACACGGATGCTGCTTGTTGGTAGAAATGATGGATGATAATAATGATAATTTGGATGATAAAAATAATGGATGATAATAATTTGGCTTGTGAGCCATACACGCGAGATGATTTCTGTGCGTCGTGCTACTGAGGCATCCATAAATTATTCTCATTAATGCTGAACTTATTTGCCTGCACTATTGCAGTTATTTTCATTTTTTATTTAATTTAAAATTCACCATTTCCATGTTTCTCGAGGTTCACAAACATTAGTTCTTTAAGTAAATAATATGTGATATCCAAAGTTGCAAAATATCCTATTCAAACTTAATTTTTAATTCAATGGCGCTTGTAACAAAAAATTTGTGGCACAAACTTACTTGGTTATCATATAAATTTGCCTAAGAGCTTGAAAATTTTAAGGATCACTACAACAACATCGTCATGAGTAGCATCAACCCCAGCAGCAGCAGCAACAGTGCAGCTACAGGCAAGTCTAGATCTTTGATGTAATTCACTGTTTAGTTCTCTGAAAACTCGACTGCTGTTAAACCTACTAAAAGACGCAAACTAAAATGGCATCAATAATTGACGTTCAAGCTTAGTGTCGGTTTTTCAGAGGTTATATATCTCAATAATCTTTCGCTTTCTTTCATTGTATCAATGTTTACTTTAAACCTTTCTGGAAGGCTGGTCAATTGGAGTTACTCGATCGTCCAATGCTGGTCTTTATTCCACACAAACACGGGATGTCTTGCATCTTTTCAAATTTACATATATCTGTCAAGACAAAAATTATCAGTATTTGGACAACTATATTTGTCTTTGTTCAAAAAACATACATGAGGTTTATAGGAAATGTTACAAAATTGCAAGTCATGGTGTGGGCTACAGAATGAAGAACTGTTTGGAATATCTTGCCTAATTTTCTAAATTACTCTCATGTCATTACCTAACTTTAATTGGTACTTGAGACAAAATTTACAATTATATATAAGATGTATGTTCCAAGTTTCATTTATTGGCCTTAATTTATTGGCCATTTTCTAAATTACTTCTTCTTGTCATTACTCTGCTTTAATTGATATTTGAGACATACTCCCTCCGGAAACACGTACCCGGGCCAGGCTGGTGCTCCGCCTTCGACGCCCACTAACTGTGGACGAGAAATAAACCTACTATACCTACTATAGCTGGCCTCGTAAACAAAGTGTCTTTTGTTGCTTGTTCACGGGGAGAGTAATGGCGGCCAGGCCAACCTTCAAATAATATCTGCCACCATTTACCGCGCTATTCGCCTCGTGTATGGGCGCTACTGGCCCCGCATGGATCCATTAACCCTTCACACGAGGCCAGTAGCATGATAATTAGTGGCGGTTAGTATTTGGCTATTATAGTGGCCGCCACTTGTGGCTACTGGCCTCGCATCCAAGCTTGTATTCTTCCTGTGTCTGGTCATCTTTTTATTTCTTTCCACAAAAACTGTAATGCATTGTTTGGAAATGACTTAGGAGAAAATTCTCCAGTATACATCATCTGCATGTATAATATATATCATATTTATATAAATTTCTTCAACATCTTGTTTATAGTTCCTTGTTTGCTCAGGAATGTCGGGGAGGGCGACAGAGCGGAGTTACTGCGCACCATCGAGCTCTTGAAGCTGCAGGTTTCTATCAATATTATATATTTATCGTTTTTTTAGTGCAAAATAAATATTGTTAGCGTTTTAATGCGGTCAATGTTTAGTAATATGAGGTTGTATTAGGTAGGTGCAGTGTAATTCGGTATTGAGTTAATGTCCAGGCACGTGCACTCTGAAAAATGTAGAGGCTTTGTCCGAATATCGATGCAAGTTTTGCTCATATGTGGGTCATCTTGAACTACTTTTGCTCGGCAAAATAGCGTATCAGTGCTACGTACAGAAAGTGTTGAACTATTTACGCTAGGCAACACGACTCTTTCATTTTCTGATACTTGAATTATTTGCATGTTTGAATTTGAATTATCCGACCGTAATGACCTCACTTCCCTACCATGAATGGTTCAAGAAATATCCCTTTAGTCAAGACTTTATTGCCCTCCGGCTGGGCAAGTCTTGAACTGTTTGCCAAGCTCAAGACTAACCTGTTCGACAAGTCTTGAAATTTCTTAGGCATGTCTGACCTGATAAGTGATTCGTTGAAGACTTAGACTCCACACTTCACTCAACGATGATGCTGTGTGTTGCGTGGTGCAATGATGATGTGTGTTGTGTGGCACAACAATGATGTGTGTTGTGTGGCACAACAATGATAATGTGTATTGTGTGGACAGTGTGGTACAACAATGATGATGTGTGTTGTGTGGTACGATAATGATGAGTATGTTGTACGATACAATGATGATGATGTGTCGTGTTTCATACAATGGTCATTGTTTGCGTTGTAGTACAATGATAATAATGTGTGTAGTGCCATACAATGATGATGATGTTGTGTTGTGTTTCATACAATGGTCATTATTTGCGTTGTGGTACAATGATAATGATGTGTGTAGTGCGATACAATGATGATGATGTTATGTTTCATACAATGGTCATTATTTGCGTTGTGGTACAATGATAATGATGTGTGTAGTGCGATACAACAATGATGATGGCGCAGGTAGCTGCGCGGGACGAGCAGCTGGCGCGGGCGGCGGCGCAGCGCGAGGTGGCCGTGGCGCGCGTCGCCGAGCAGAAGAACGGCGTCGTCAGCGCTGCTCTCGCCGACGTGCAGAGGTCGGCCCTGATAACGGTATCATTAAATAAATAATGATACCGTATCATTAAATAAATAATGATACTGTACCATTAAATAAATAATGATACCTAATAAATAATGATACGGTATCATTAAATAAATGATGATACCGTATCATTAAATAAATGATGATACCGTATTATTAAATAAATAATGATACCGTATTATTAAATAAATAATGATACCGTATCATTAAATAAATGATGATACCGTATTATTAAATAAATACACCAATAAATACTCAGAGAAAAAAGTGAGATGTTGTCCTAATAGTGATGCCTTTCTTGACTGCAAGTGGGTCACCCTGACCGAGTTTGGCCCGACATGAAGGCGTGTCAGTGCATTTTTTGCTATATTTCCGTGCTGTGGGTATGAAAATGCTTCCGTGTTTGGTGAATGATTCACTAATTTTTCTGAATTTTCTTTTACGTCGGATGGATTCTATTAATTTTAGTTTATTTCTTGATGGAAATTGTGCTGATCTTAGCAATGAGCTCAAATAATTTTAAATCACTTGATATATAAACAGGATTTTTTATTGTAACAGACAAAACAGACAAAATATTTATTGTATTCATGTGTTTGTTAAAAATTAGCAAGAAATATGAATGCAATATCAACTCAGGATACAATAAGAATAGAGACGATACTAATGCTGATTATGTTTATGATGATGAAATGATGACGAAAGTAAAAGACAATATGATGATTATGTTTATGATGATGAAAATGATGACGAAAGTAAAAGACAATATGAGGATTATGTTTATGATGATGAAAATGATGACGAAAGTGAAAGACGATAATGACGATTATGCTTACGATGATGAAAATGATGACGAAAGTAAAAGACAATATGATGATTATGTTTATGATGATGAAAATGATGACGAAAGTGAAAGACGACAATGCTGATTATGTTTACGATGATAAAAATAATGACGAATGTGAAAATTCTATTTCTTTACTTGTTGCTCAGGTTACAAGAGTCGCTGGCAGCGCGTGAGCGCGAGACGAGCGAGATACGCGAGCGAGCGGCGCGTGAGCTGGCAACCCTCACGTCCAAGTGTGCGCTGCTGCAGGCCAACATGACGCGGTGCGGCGCCAATATATAATTACGTAGAGGATAAGTCGTATTTAACTGTGAATTGGGTAGTTAAGAACGATATTACTTTGAGGATGAGTCGTATTTAACTGTGAATTGGGTAGTTAGGAACGATATTACTTCGAGGATAAGTCGTATTTAACTGTGAATTGGGTAGTTCCTAAAGATAATTGGTTAAAGTTACTTCAATGATAATTTGGATGTAACTAATAATTCGATTCAACTGTGAATTGGGTTGGTAGTTACTAACGATAATTCGTTATGTTATAGTTACTTCGATGATAATTCGGATGTCACTACTAATTCGGAGTTGCTACCGATTATTCGCTATTAATTGGTATGATTCATGACAAGCTCGCAAATTATACCTTTTCTTTGCCTTCTAAATGCGCAAAGTTTAAATATTTTTCATGTTCTTAATATCGAATCTAACCATTTAAATATGCAAGATACACTCTACTTGTTCTGAATGCTGATACTTAAATCTTCACTGTATTTATATCGGATATAAGTATTAAAATCACTTGGCTGCTTAAGTCGCAAATTTACCAGGAATTTAAAAGTAAAGAAAACAGCCAAAAAGTTCACCATTTCTTATAAGCGAAAACGTTTCGGAGTCCAGCTCCATCGTCAGTTCAAAACCTAGAACACAGGTACAAACAATTAGTAGCCTAAAATTTATATTCAAACAATTCACCTAACTTGAGGACATTAGAACTAAAATCGAAGATAACAGAAATAAAAATGAGATAACATGTAGAGAGGGTACTATCTATTTACAATTTCTAGAGGATAGGAACTGAATGCAGCATTTAAACTGGGTTTCTGTTTGAAAATATATAAAGATTCTAAAATTCGTAGGTCAGAAACACCGGTTGTGGAGGCTAAAACTCTAAAGTCACTATTGGACATCGGGACGTTGCACTGCTCGGCATGAATACGTACGGCTGAATGAGGGGGATGCGCAAGTATGTTCCCTGTTCTACAACTCCTGCCCCTATGCTCTGCAAGCCTAGTATAAAAATTGCGCGATGTCATACCGACATACGCAGATGCGCACTGCGCACAACTATATTGATAAACTAGGGATGATCGCATAAGAACAGGGAGAGGATCTTTGTACTTGAAAAACGAGCTAATTTTAAAATTGTTCACTAGCAATACGTTAAGATTTACATTCGGGAGGTATTTAGCTTATAAGAAATGGTGAACTTTTTGGCTGTTTTCTTTACTTTTAAATTCCTGGCTGATACTTCAAATGCGTACTGAATCATCTAATACTGAGTCTTTATACCGTTTAAATAGGCAATTTGTATGCGTATATTCGTCTTGTAGCAAATGTTAATAGCAATGGCTATGGTTAATGTGTGTCGGCATGGCAGGCTGGGGGCACTCGAGAGCGCGGCACGAGCATCGCTCCTGCAGCTGCACCTTCGTCAGGAGGAATACGACCGCCTCATAAACGTCCCCCAGGAGGAGCTGTCCTTAGCGCAGTACGCCTCGGTGCGCCTCTTGTGGACCTTCGCAGGGCATCATGCTCATCCTGCCTGACTCCTACCTCTTTTCCTTCTTCCAAACAGTTTAAATGCACTCAATATCTTCATATTGAACTTATTCTTGATATTTACAATGTACTCAATATCTTCATATTAAACTTAATGTTGACATTTTAAATGCTCGATATCCGTACATTAATTAATTTAAATCCTCTTCATTGTAATTTTCTAATCCTCCTCCCCCTTTTTCACATCTTTCCTGAAATCATCCCCTACTCCTCATGCCATCTCCCACTCCCCTGTTGACATCTCAATAATCTTGTTACTCACTCGGTGATGAATACCTTGGTGCTAAACTTGTCTGTTGACCCCCAGCGTCGGGCGCATTGCCAAGGTATCAACGATACCAGACTACAAACTATCGTACTAAGCTCCCGCCATAACTAAACTCTCTCGAATGTTTATTAGATTCTCCATTGCTCCAAGGTTCAATTAGATAGAAAAATATAGTTGGTCATTAGTAGTGGACAAGATTTATTTAGGAGAGGTAGATTTATAGTAGAATAATTTAAAACAGCAGCACGATACAGAGGTGACTGATAACGACAAGAATGCTTTATGGTGGTCATTATTCTTACCAGCAGAGTGACCGATGGCAAGCAAGAATAGAATAGAATCGTTGACCGCCTTCGAAGGATAAGTTTTAACTGCAGAATTCATTCCCGACCAAAAGCCTTGGAAAATTAATTTCTAATTTTATTATTAATGTAGCATTGCATTCACTTCAACATATTACCATTCGGCAATGTTAATGTAACTATCAAAAGTTATTACTTTGTAATTTTATTACAATTTGTTAACGTGCATATTTAAAGCAATATTTTGTCCTGCAATTGTTTTGACTATTCATTAAGCTGCCACTTTTACAGCTGCGACTACATGAGCAGCTGCAACCTCTGCGGGCAAGTGTAGCGCAGCTGCAGAGCACCCGTACGCAGCTGCAGGATCAGCTGCAGCACACGCAGCAGCAGCTGCACACCAGCAAAGAAGAAGCGGCTAACCTGCGCCTGCAGGTGCAATATTTCTCGCCATTATAATGCTTGTGACTAATTATTTGTTTGTAGATAGTTCCTATGATTTTTCCATCAAATTAATTCAAATGTGAATATTTTGAATAAATATGGTTCAAGTTTTAGAACCATACGTTTTTTTATTGAGGAAATTCAAAATCCCTTGGCTGCCAAATTTGTTGTATTTTCCATTTAAATAACGCTATATGGTCCCTTACCATATATCATCTTACTAATTTATTATTGCAAATGTTAAATTTTAAAACACGACTCGTATATTATCTTGAACATGATTATTTATTCTTCACAACAGTTGCAGGAACGGCAAGGCGAAACCGATGGTCTGAAATTACAGGTATCAAGACTTCGAGACCAAATAAAATCTGAAGACTTCCGTGTTCAAAACTACGATCGCGTGAAGAATGAACGAGAAACGTTCCATGAAGATCTCATTGAACTTCGAAAAAAACACGAATCCGCGTGTCTCGAACTTGAGAGTTTGAAGAAAGATCACTTTATGTTGACAGAGAACTTGGACTCAACTAAAATATTAAATCGTAGACTAGAGAATGAACTCGCGTCTTTGAAAGGAAACTTTCAAGATTTGCAGCGCCGGACAGCGAAGGTTGCTAGTGAAAGCGAATCAGCCAGCGCACAGCTGAGGGCTGAACGAGACTCGAATCACGAATTACACGGCAAATACATCGCGTTCAAGTCAGAAGTAGCGATGTTAAAGGTAAATTTACGTGACTGTGAACAAGATAGAAATGTTATTAAGTCTCGTTTCGAAGAATCTTTACAGTGCAATGCTGAACTTGAGCGTCGCCTAGAAGATGTCACTGCGAGGAACAAAGCCATTGCAACCGAGCTCGAGAAATGCCAGATCAAGTGCAGCAGGAGCAAAGATCAGTACGAGGAGGAAATCTCAGAATTACGATCTGAAGTTTTAAGTGCTACTAAATTAGAAAAAACTGCATCCGAGAAATGTATGTCTTTGAAGAGTGAAGTACAAAGACTGAGATCGGACTTAACTCTCTTGAATATTGAAAAAGACAGGAAAATGTCTTCTCTCCAGGCTGAGTTGCGCGAAGTAACCTCTTCTCTGGATGCATACAAAAACCTGGAGAAAGAATACGAAGAAAGTTTGCATGCAATTGAAAATCCAGAGGGTGGGAACGCACAGTTATTTCCAAGCTTGTGTCTCAGAGGCAATAAAGTTATCGAACAAATTGTCAAGCTTAGCGGTCAGGTACTGAAACTTCAGAGAGAAAATACAGACGCAAAAAACACAATCAGACAGCTCACTGAGGCTCTAGAGAAACTGGGAAGTTCGCTTTATTCCTACAAGTGTGCGGTAAGCAGTATGGCTGAGCCCGAACGATCACTCCACGAGAAAATAATCTCCCAGCAGGACCAAATAACCTCCCTCAACGACGCCCTCCAGGCAACTGAGGCCCAGAAATCCAAGATTGCTTCGCTCAGCAACAAAGTACGACGATTGTCGGAGAGCCTTGAAGCTTGCGGACCGCAGGCTAACGAGCTCAAGAAACTCAAAGATGATGTCAATGCCATGAAGGATGTGATCATCAGGTCTTTAAATCTCGACGGATCGATCCCAAGAAGACCCAAAAATGTTCTACCTTCTGCCATTTCAATTACAAAAAACGTGAGTAGAGGTGTGGAAAAATGATGCCTTCGAAAATTTGGCAAGTTCAGTAAGTACAAAGGTATTATTATACTGCTTTATCTACACATTTTTTCTACTGCCATGTCTACATATTCCCTCTGCTGCTTTGTCTACACATTTCCTCTACTGCTATGTCTAAATATTTCATCTACTGCTATGTCTACACATTTCCTCTACTGCTATAGCTACTCATTTTCTCTACTGATATGTCTACATATTTCCTGCTAGAACATTCCCGCTCTCATTTTACACAATTTATGCATTATCCTCATATGCCGGATGAAGAGTGCTAATTTTGCTCTAGTTAATTCCCACGCCGTTTACTGGTTGACTAATTCAAAGCTTGAGAACAAACAGCTCAACAGGAAATGAAACTCTATCTTATTTGTATTTATAAATTTGATTTTTTGAAATGAAGCAAAGTTTGTGATTGTCACAATTGAAATATCTAACACTACGTAGAGTTGGGAAAATTATTCGTCAACTTCCGAGTTCAATCATTGGCCCATCGCAATGCTCTACAGTCTACACGGTCCTCTTCCAGCAGAAGTCGGGGAAGATAGCCTGGTTTGGAGGATCTTAGTGTCGAGTGTTCTGTGTTGTCTCATGAGTTCTGTGTTGTATGGAGTGTTCTGTGTTGACTTACGAGTTCTGTGTTGTCTCGAGTGTTCTGCATTGACTCACGAGTTCTTGACTTACGACTTCTGTGTTGTCTCGTGTGTTCTGCATTGACTTACGAGTTCTGTGTTGTCTCGTGTGTCTGTGCGTAGAAAGTAACCAGATGACGAAATTACCTGCTAGTTGGTTAGGGATTCATAAACTTTGTTGCACTATTCCTGATATTTCATTGAATATAGAAAAAACGCTCTAACGTAACGTTCATAATTAGCCTGCAAACTGTCCTGTTTTGTTTAGTCACATGAATTCTTGATGTAGGCTAGTCGGTTTTCTGCATTTCACTCACAAATTTCGCCATCACGGTATCCTCGAATAATTTTTTGCCAAGTGTTAGACGTAATTCTAACTTGTGATCATTGGTGTTGTATAAAGTAAGTTGTTCGGTTCACCATTGTTAGTGTCTAATGTTGAGTGCCTTACGATGAACTTCCCTTTCACTGCCGTGATGCAATAGGTACAAGCATTTGCAATAAATCGTTTCCACATATTACGTTTATTTCTGAGAGTCTTTTTGTTTTTAAATAAGTCACTACTGAATTGTTATGCTAGTAAACTCCATTAAAGACGGAGAGCTGAGACTAATATACTTGAGTTCGGAAATTAAGTTTATTTGTCTTCTTCAATTGAAAGCGTGCGGGTAAGATAAATTTAATTTATTGTTATATGTGTCACAATAATTGAGAATATCACTTTCGTCTGTGAAATGAATTTATATACCAGCTGCGAATGTGTGGGATCAAATACTGAAAATGCTACATGGTGCTGATGATGCTGTCACGTTGAGTGAAAATGAGGAGGAGCTACGAAGTATGCTAAAGTAAATGTTTAGTATATTTATGTTTAGCTACGAAGTATGTTAAACTGAATAACCGAGTCCATAGATTTTAATGTGTACTACTGTTATGAGAAGATACGGGTGATGGTTATGAATGGATCAGCTTAGGATGCGAAGAGAATGCGGTAGCTGGTAGGAAATGGGATTGGGATGACAAATGAGTATTGGTATTTTGGAGTGAAATTGGACCAAAATACGTGCGAAAATAAAAAATCTGAGTCTTCGTACCAGAGGCTGGGTATATTTAGTAGTTGGGCAAGTAACTATGAATTTCGGAGGGAAATAGTGCAGTTCTGGATTATGTATGGAATGGATATGAGTATGATCATATGGAAAGATGGTGAACTGGATAAATTGGAGGCGAGAGCCCCCAGATGGACTGCAGTGGCGGCATTGAGAGATGTAGGATGGAGCAAGTTTAGTAAGAGAAGAATAAAAGCAGCACTGTACGACTGGAAAAAATGGATGGGTTAACATTGGACACTAAAGATTTATCTTTGGAATATGAGCTATTATTTATTATTAAATTATACATTTATACTCAATTTTTGGGTCTTTTGACAATCTAAATTCATCTAGGTAGGTTTTCCTTTTCTGTTGCCCTATGATCCCAATTCCAGCGTAATTTTTTGTATATTTTTTCATGCCGATCTTTGAAGAGGTTTGAAATTATTTACTTTTTCTCATTAAATTTTTTTAATTAGAAACTAAAACCAAGAGGTTCGCTTCATTTTGCGGACCAGTAATTGCGAGCGAAGTTATTTGTGTTGCCATTAGGTCGAGCCCGCGTGTTATACTATTAGGGCGCAAATACCTTCGTCGGCGGTCGGTGGCTCGGTGCGGCGCCATATCTTAACCAAGTAAGTTATAACTGGTTCCGACGCTGTTGTGACTGCCTCCTGGTAATAAAACCTTATAAGCGAATCATGCGAATGTAGTCTGAAGAAGTACTGTACGGTGTAGCAGTGTAGCATTTTGTAATGACTGATGTGATACCCCAACGGCCAACCTAACCTGAAGTCCTGAACCTATCGATGATCGATCCCATTTTCCGCTCAATAAGTGTCGAAATTGTTCATATTGTGCAGTGTTAAGTGTGCATGTCACGATGTCTGCAAATAACTGCAATCATATACAATGTATACCGTAGCATTGTATCTTATGCCGCTTATCACTTTTTTTTACATTAGCATCGTCGCAATTTCAATTGGAACTGTGGAACATCACTGCATCACCTCAGTGTTACTGTGTTAGGCATAGCGCATAGGTTACATAGCCCAAAAGCAAAACAGCCATGAGGTGACTGGTCACAGGTGTCTGGTGAGTGACTGAGTGTTTCAGTGTTCAGTCACTTCAGGCTTCAGCAAGTTCAGTGGCCACAGCGGCACAGCCCACAGGGCTGAGGGCTGTGATGGCTGTCTGAGTCACAGTCTGACTAGTGATTACTGACTGTGAGTGTGACTGAGAGTCTGAGTGCCCAACTCCTGACTGACTGACTCTAGTGTCAAATAAAACAGTAAACATAAAACATTGATGGTTCATTTATCATTATATAAAAATATGTGAAATGGCTAACAGTAAAATTGTAAATCAATATACAAATTTCAAAATAGCTTATCTGTTTTCTTCATCAGCACCTACGTCCAAACTCAATAGCACTTGTAGGTAAATTTACAAATCCTTCTGAAATTGTGCCTTGATTATTTAGTTTAATTTTCTATCAAGGGTAAATGCACCATATTCTGACATTGTGGGTAATTCTGACACTTTTCAACTTTTTCCTTTATATTAAGCTTTGTCTTAGTTCCACCTTCCACACATGTGTAGATGGTATCATGGTTGAAATAGTGACATCATACTATTGCGCGAATTATTCCCGCAAAACACTAGGTCTGGTGGGAAAATGTTAAGATGCGCAGACTCCGCAGAGCAAAACTCCACGTCACCTAGTGAGAACATTGAAACACGAGTGAAAGTTGATAGTTGACCTTGCTCTACCAAATAGTAATAAACTGTTTGTGTAGAAAAAATCTTATGATTTGAGACTTTTAAATAAGTCTATGAGACTATGAATATATTAGGGATCCTTTAAGTATACTTGTAATTGCTGATCTTAAGTGGTAAATGAATTAATAGATGATTAATTTAAGAGATGGTTTTGACACATAAAAACTAATTTCGACACAGCTTGGAAATTGGAATTAGACACACACAGCTCATTCCAAGCTGTGTTGTATAATCATATTCCAACACAGCTCACACAGGGCGTTGGAATTCCAACACAGGGTGTTGGATGTGGCATGCATTGTCTCTCTTTGGATCTCAATATTTTCCCGCTAGATGGCCTTAACCTAGTGGTTTTGCAGTATTTCGACACGCAAATGTATGACGTCACCATTTCAACCATCAATGAACGCATGGAACTAAAACAAAGCTTAATATAAAGGAAAAACTAGAGAAGTGACGGAATTACCTAGTACCTACGACTCCGGCGCGAGATAGCTTATCAGCTGAAGCACTAGTAATCATAGGGTCACTAAACTAACTAACTAGTACCTACGATGTCGGAATATACCACGTTTACCCTATTAAGCTTTGTCTTAGTTCCACCTTCCACACATGTGTAGATGGTATTATGGTTGAAATAGTTACATCATACTATTGCGTGCATTATTCCCGCAAAACACTAGGTCTTGTGGGAAAATGTTAAGATGTGCAGACTCCGCAGAGCAAAACTCCACGTCACCCAGTGAGAACATTGAAACACGAGTGAAAGTTGATAGTTGACCTTGCTCTACCAAATAGTAATAAACTGTTTGTGTAGAAAAAATATTATGATTTGAAACTTTTAATAAGTCTATGAATATATTAGGAATCCTTTAAGTATACTTGTATTTGCTGATCCTAAGTGGTAAATGAATTAATAGATGATTAATTTAAGAGATGGTTTTAGACACATAAAAACTAATTTCGACACAGCTTGGAAATTGGAATTAGACTCACACCGCTCATTCCAAGCTGTGTTGTATAATCATATCCCAAATCCAACACAGCTCACACAGGGCGTTGGAATTCTAACACAGGGTGTTGGAATTACAATTTTTAAGCACTGTCATAATTAGTCTCACAATATGCCACATTTAATCACACATGTTGGAATTCAGCAATTTTGTTGATTTGAATTCTGAAGGCTTTTAAATAAATATGGCAACACTTCGTGATGTTTCATCATTGCTGGCACTGTGTGCTGTTTTGAGAGTGACTTAAACCAATCAGAACTCGAGTTGCACATACGGTGATCTATTTCTAGCCATATTTATCTTGCAATCAAACAAGAGAATAGCTAAGACAGATGCCACTGGTCCACTAGTGAGTAGGTACTGAGTAACAAATTTAATATAATGAAAAGAAGTTTCCAAAATCATTTTAAAGGTAATTTTCTAAAAAAATTGATAGAAATAGTTTTTTTCTATTTTTCTGTAAAAAAAAATCATAAAAATGTGATGCCATATGAAAGAAAGAAATTGGCCAAATTTATAGGCATTTTTGTCTGATTTATGGGTGGCTTCTACCCAATTTTCCAGTTATAGTGAGACGAAAAAGCCTTTGACTGCAGACAGTTTTATATTTTCTATTGGTTGTTCCCAATTTCTTCAGTAAAATATGAGAAAATGTGACGCAATTTTGTCTGCCTTTTTCAACATTCACCTGTGGAAAGATCCTTTATTCTGGATATTTATGTCAAATGTATCTTATTATTATGTTCATTGAATTGTAAGTTGCAAGCCATACCAGTATGAGGTATATATTTAACTAAAGTGTTGTTTTTTACAGGTATCGTTACAATAATAATTTGTCAAAATGTCAGCTGCGGTAGTCACTCCTACGGAAGTAAAAGTAAAAGAAAAGTTTCCTCCTACATTAGAAAAAAACAATGGAATAATCAACAGTGAAGACAGGTCAGCATCTGACAGTAAGAAGAAGAAGAAAAATAAGAAGAAGACTGGTGGGTTGTATATCTCTAGAAATCTGTAGTAGAGTATATGGTAAATTATGTCAATGTGTCTTCCACTCTTCCCTGTCTCTCTTTGAGTCATGCCAATTTACTATGTGTTTATGTGCTCTTTTGAGAATGAGCACACTCAATGTGTTGATGTGCAAAAGTGTGCTCTTTTAAGTAAAGTATTCATAGCAAAAGTATTTTTTATTTAAAATTATGTTAAATTTTAACAATAATATATTGATTTTACATAGAGTCTGGCAAGGAATTTTGTTTAATTTCACAAATGTTGAGTAAATATATATAATGTGCTTTAAATTTGCTCATCAATTGAGTTTTAATGCAAACATTCCTCTTGGAGTTTAGAAATATCATATGTAGTAAAATGTGTCAATGTAATGTTGTTAGTCTAGAAAATAATTTGAACATTCATGCTCAGATGGTGGACAAGGCTCGGTGAATGTTCCTGATGGGGAGAATGACATTGACCAGATCCTGAAGGAGATCAACAGTGTGTCTGTGAGCAAGAAGTCATCTTCTGCCAAGTCTAAGCAGAATGCAGCCAATAAGAGTAAAGACTCAGCACCAGCAAACCCCGTGACTGCAACTGCTGTGGTGGCTGAGGGCCCACCAAAAAAGAAGAAGGCCAACAAGAATGAGAAGCTTGTTCAGACAGATCCTCCCTCTGTTCCTATAGTTGATCTCTTCCCTGCTGGTGTGTTTTTGTTTCTTCTCAATCAAAGCTATTGAACAACAACATTTTTCATCATAATCACATGTAAATTTAGTTACTGGAAACAACCTTGGCGATGGAAAAAGCATGAAAAAATATATATACTTTCCCAAATGTCAACTTTACATTGGCAAAGTCCTTCTATGATAAAATAGAGAAATAAATGTCTAGTTCAAAAGAGGTTAATTTTAAGCAGAAAATGTAACTGAGAATATTACTCTCATATTTTTATCATAGGAAATTTCCCTGTGGGAGAAACCTGCGAATATGTGGACTACAACACAGATGATCGCACAGCAAGCAATCGCATGACCAACCCTGAGAAAAAAGCTCTTGAGATCTCGTATGATGACATGTATCGTGACATCAGGATTGGGGCTGAAGTTCACAGAACTGTAAGTATTTTATCACCTCTTGTCATGCATATTGTGAGGCAAATTGATTTTTTGTGTCGAAACAATTTAGAACTGAAAAATAAATGAGACTTAGCCTTGAGACAATTGAAGAAGGTATTAATCAAGGCACCCTTGTACGGTACTTGTATTATTATGAACTTTAATTCACTTCTGAAGACTTCATCTCTTGCAGAATAAGGTACCAGCTTCTTATTTCTCATTTTTACATTGGAAGTTTGTTCAATTAGTGTTTTTATAAATTTTTTTTGCAGACCAGGCAGTACTTTCAGAAGTGGGTGAAGGCAGGCACGTCTTGCATGGACATCTGTGACACAATCGAGAATATGAACCGCAAACTCATCAAGGAGAATGGCCTCTCTGCTGGTCTTGCCTTCCCCACAGGTTACTCATAAGATTTGCTCTTCTAATTATCAACATGGGCATAAATTCTTTCTGATCTATAGCTCGAAATTGGGCATTACCTCAATAAATCTAGCTTCTTTGTTTGCCAATACCTACTTCTCAGCACACTTTCTTGATAGTGAACTAAAGTGTCGAGTAAGCAACGTTCATATTCAATGAAATGACGAATTCTAAGTCTCTCTTCAATTAGAAATTTTCGTGTCACTAGCCTTGAATATCTTTGATAAAAATGTGCAGGTTGTTCTCTGAACCACTGCGCGGCGCACTACACTCCCAATGCTGGTGACAAGACAGTCGTTGAATACTCGGACGTCTGCAAGATTGACTTTGGTGTGCACGTGAACGGTCGCGTCATTGACTGTGCTTTCACTCTCACCTTCGACAACAAGTACGACAAGTTGGTCGAGGCTGTGCGGGCAGCCACCAACACGGGCATCAAAGAGGCTGGCATTGATGCTAGACTCAATGAAATAGGAGCAGCTATTCAGGAGACCATGGAAAGTTATGAACTCGAACTCGACGGCAAGCTGTATCCCATCAAGCCCATCCGGAACCTCAATGGTCACTCCATTGCTCCTTACCGTTAGTGCTATAATTTTTGTGTTATCATTGAAGTATCGCTTGTTTGTCGCGATTCAAAGAATATTAACAGTACCGTAGATGTTTTGGAATATTTATTCTTGTAGTTTATTATTTTTGGTCATTCACGATGTTGATAGAAGAGAAAATCATTATCAGACAGAATACGTTTTTGTTAATTTTTTAATGTGTTCTAGGTATTTACTTAGTGAAGTGTTTAACATACCTTACGAATTAGCTCAATGTGTTTCCTAGTAGGATTTGATCAGTCAGAAAAATATCTGAAATGTTGGTGAAAGAGTGAGAGCTATTCACAAATATCTGGATAAAAAGTAACTGCATGAATGCTTATAAATAATTTGGTTGCTTACAGAAATCCACGCGGGCAAGACTGTGCCCATCGTGAAAGGCGGAGAGCGGGTGCTCATGGAAGAGAATGAAGTGTACGCCATCGAAACCTTCGGCTCCACGGGCAAGGGCATCGTTAAAGACGACATGGAATGCTCCCACTACATGAAGAACTTCGACGTTGGTCACGTGCCGCTCAGGTTCGTTGTTTTTTCTTGTAACTTTAAACAGGCTTTACTTGACTGCTAAATTCATTAAAGTCTTGGTATGTCGGAACATAAGGTGTAGAGTTTTATTCTTTCCCACTGCAAATTGTAAATTGAGTAGCTGAATAACAAATTGTTTCATTCATTTAAGTCACCAGCTAAAAACAGCTGACCAATTGATGTTAGTTTAACTAATAACGCCACTCACAGGTTGGCGAAGTCAAAGCAGCTGTTGTCCGTGATCAACAAGAACTTCGGCACCCTAGCCTTCTGCCGCCGCTGGGTGGACCGCGTCGGGGAGACCAAGTACCTTCTGGCCCTCAAGGACCTCTGTGACAAGGGTCTTGTGGAGGCCTACCCTCCTCTCTGCGACACCAAGGGCTGCTACACCGCTCAGTTCGAACACACTATTGTGCTGCGTCCCACCTGCAAGGAGGTTGTCACCAGGGGCTCTGATTATTAAAACACTATTTCTTATGAGATCGCGAACGATTTGTCGTAAATTAGGACGACGCTAAACAACCATAGTCACCATCTCATCAATTTCATTCTCAGCCAGGTTGCATTTGACTATTAACCCAATAATACCTTGAGCAACCGGTTGCACACGACTCCTCATTACAAGTTATTCTCATAACTTGCGCTGCGATGTAAAATAATTAATGTAAATTTGAAAGCGATTCTCCGATCTTTTGAAATTGAATGTCTTGAACTTGAACTACGCATGAATGCGGTTGTTGACTTTTACTCTACAAGCTGAACTAAAGCTAAAGTTTAGCGCGGCTAAACTTTTTAGTTACGGTATTATACCTCTGAGTAACTAGCACAGACTTGTTATATGCATAATTTGCTAGCTGGATTTAGTTTGAAATTACCATGTATAAATAAAGGTTAATGTGACCTTACCATGAAATGTAGATGGTAACCTCAATCTTAATCTGACTTCTGTCTCCCTGCATGTATTTATTAAGAGTTTTGAGCTATATGTGTTTCGAAAGAAATTAAATTTATTAACTCGAAGAAGTCGTGTAAGGGTTACAGTTTTCGATGAAAGATAGCACCGTTATCACAAAGTCTCTAACGAGGGTTGACTTTCTTCTTTTATTTCTAACGTGTGAGGCATCAACAGGCTGCTGCTAATCTCTGGACCGATTTGTGCTAATAGAAGTTTGAATAATTGACGCTTTTATTTAGACTTGATCATTTTTTTCGCCTACGCGGCTATTTAATGCGAATAGCATGGAAGAGGATTCAGGTATCTGTAGACAATGTTGATACTACTTTGAACTTATTATTGCCTTACTTGACTTTTCTGATGATATGGCCCTCTGTATTGCTTCACCCTACTAGTTTAGTGCGACTTGATTAAATGAAATTGATTTGTCTCTAACATGGGTTCATGATTGACTTTCACAGCAAGATATACATTAATAAATGGCCATTGTATCGTGTGCATATCACACCTTGCTTTTAAAGCGCTGACGATGTATCCTTGATACCAGTATTTGTATTTTGTGCGAGTTTGTTGTGTTGCCTATTAACCGAGACGAGGGCTACCCAATTCTCTATATTTGTGATTCGTATGATAAAATAAGACGCATAATGAACGCCATCGCATCTGTACAATGTGACAATATTTCGTAAACTATCATCTCAGAAGCAATTGGAAAATCTTCCAATTCTTGCTGTTAGAGCTGGACATTTTAATGCACGTATTCTTATGGATTGTTTGTTGATACGAATTTAGCCCAATCTATTGTGACGTGGGAACTTGGTAAAATTTTTGTCTAATGACACTTGAGTCGCTACGCTGCAGAAACTGTACTAGACTCACTGTTTGTTAATTGAAACTGCCTAACACTGGTCGTATAAAGTTTGATATGCACCATTATCACGTAACCATTTTGAAGTTTGTAGATGTACGAAGATTCGAATTTTTTTTAATCATGTTTTGCAATAGATGATGCTATTGGAGTCCGACTTTATATTACTATTATTAGTACTTGCATATTAGTAGCACTTGGGCGACTGAAATGTCAATGCAGAGCTGCTGCGTTATCAACTGTACAGACTACGACAGAATTTGTGTAACTGCTCAGTAACTCACGAGTTCTAATCATAAAACGTGCTAGAATTGAATAACAAACGCCCTGTCTTCGATCTATGAATTCTCTTTACAATAAAGGCGTGTGCTGCTTCATGGTCACGTCTCTTACTCTCCCTGTCTCCTGCTTACTCATTTAAATGCCTTAAACTTAATTGTTTTCCTCTTTTATCGTGAAAAAAAAAAAAACATAGCAATATCAGTGCCTCATACAAGAGGGGCCTCGACATTGGGAGCCAAATTCAGCTAATGCACTCGGATTAAAAGGATCCGCAATTGATTTGGTTCACTCTTCCCTATCCAGGACGGTCGAGTCGAAAACAAAATTTAAAAATTTAAATGACTGACAGGAATCGTTCATCGCCACCGCATACGAGACTGAGCTGTGCACTAGATCAGTAACGATTAAAACATTTTGTCCAAATCTTGATGCACTTTCTTACCCGCAGCGTGAGTAGAGAGCTGACGTCTTGCATATTAGTAGCACTTGGGCGACTGAAATGTCAATGCAGAGCTGCTGCGTTATCAACTGTACAGACTACGACAGAATTTGTGTAACTGCTCTTTAACTCACGAGTTCTAAGTATAAAACGTGCTAGAATTGAATAATAGACGCTGTCTTCGATCTAGGAATTCTCTTTACAATAAAGGCGTGTGCTGCTTCGTGATCAGGTGTATCACTCTCCCTGTCTCCTGCAGCCCTGCTTAATCATTTAAAATTTTAAATGCTTCAAACTTTAATTTTTTTTCTCTTTTATCTTGAAAAAGCCATAGCAATTTTAGCGCCTTGTACAAGAGTTCCTCGACATTGGGAGCCAAATTCAGCTAATGCACTTGGATTAAAATTAAGGAGTATTATAGGATAGATATTAAGAAGAACATGCAAGGAAAAGCACCCACATATTACATGAAGAACACGTACGATAAATGGCTCCCCAAGTGGCGTCTGCACCAAAGAAACAAGACGGCGGTGGGATCCGCAATTGATTTGGTTCACTCTTCCCTATCCAGGACGGTCGAGTCGAAAACAAAATCAAAAATTGGCTGACAGGAAGGAATCGTTTAACGCATACGCGACTGAGCTGTGCACTAGAAGAAATTTGTCCAAATAATGATGCACTTTTCTTACCTGCAGCGTGAGCAGATTAAAGACACCGCACTGATAAGAGGTGAGGATAACTCACGCAAGGTAGAATTCGCATCGTAAATAAGACAAAGTTTCATTTCTCTGAATGTGCGTTGTGCAGAAATAAAATAAATAAGTTGAATAAGATAAGATTTCTCGCTATTTTCGCTGACACGATAATCCTGATCACATCGTGTGATGGCATCGTGCAACCATCTTTTGAAAAATTTTATTCCGATAGTGGTTATTTGCGACTATGTTAGCCCAAATAAAAAATATTTTTAATTCTGTATGGCTTCGATAGAAGATATTTATGATCTGTAGCCCCAAGTAAAGAAATTTACTACTATTGCCCCGTTAAAAGAAATTTTTTCTTAGCCTCAATTGAGGATTTTTACAACTATAGCTCCGATAATGAAAATTTCCTTTTTTTCCTTGCCTCAATTAAGGATTTTACAACTATAGCTTGCGATTGTATATCTGTTAAAGGATATTAATGATATTTTTACCCCGATAAAGGATATTCCTCGAAAGAGCAGTTGCTTACCTAAAAACTTTACAAAAAATAAACAGGAAAATTGGGGCTTTTTCCGCAGGCCGGTACAGTGATTTCAAAAAAAAAAACCTTGCATGGAACTCGAACGATCAACATTCGGAAGGCACGTCAAGAAAATAAGGCAGTAGGCAACACAAGCGACAAAACTCGCTCGGAGGTTAGGGGTGCGCCTGGTGTTGCACACTGTTCCGTTCTGCCGCAATGTTGATCTATATTAGAATAGAAGTGTCGCCACTGAAGAAATATGCCCATGGGACGAGAATTAGGAATTACTTGGTCGATATCACAAGTTTTATTTCCGCCAATTCTCCAGCAACTTCTGGATTATTATGTGATCAGTGATCAGGAAAATATCATTCGAGAAGAATTTCGGCCGAAATATCTGTGAGATTTGCTGTTAAACTTTTATTATTGAGGGTTACGTGGTGCATATGACAATAACATCCTTCGAACCCGACAAGATTTGGAGTCCGTTTCTAGAATGTGATTAGCGGCGTCCGAACGTTGACAGTGATTTTATTGCTTTTACGTGCAATTTGAGTTTTGTTAATCAGTACACGTAAAAAAATGCACGGAATTGCAGTTTTTTTGCATTAAATCTTTTGCTATTATTGAATATTTTTCATCGATCCCGATATTAATCTTTGGGAATCGATCCTTGGAAATTATCCCGATATTTTACAAGCAAAGTTGCTATTTTCAAACCAGCCAGAAGCTTTCAATTTTTGTTCATTTATCTCTCTCTTTTTTGGATTGGGTGGATTTGATGCGTAGTGTTTTAATAAACATTCTTCGTGCGTCCTTGAGAGATAAGAACAAAGATTCATGCAATATAATATATATCCCCTTTATTAAGTAAATTTTTCTTATATTTTTGTGGCGCAGCTAATATGCATAACAGCCTCCACGGCGGGGCTTCCGCCCCCCGATGGGAGCATAAAAATGGACGACGCTTAGGCGAGCTGGTCGACCTCGAGAGGTCATCGCAGAGGGTCGCGAGAGGTCAACGAGTGCACACAAAATTAATTATATCAAATTTCCGAAAATTGTTCACTATGCCGAAGTAGTTTTTTGGGCTAATATCTTCCTACATGTTGTTAAGTTACTATTAACTTGACATTGTTCTTGGAATAAAGATGGCCTGACCTAATGATCTGGTCTGGTTAATTTCGGTGTTTTTGCATCAAGTTCCAGCCCATGCGCAACATTCACCGTTACTAAAGCAAAAATATTTTACTATAATTTTGCTGTAAATTTAGATAACTTTTTTCTTTAATCTATAATCAGATAATATTCACCTTAAATTGCTTTCAGCTTGAGGTGTTTGAGCTTAATAATAAATACCTGATAGTTGCGTACAACGAATCCTTTCTTCAAGTGATATCCACGCCATGCGATGATATTGTTTTTATACTGAGATTATGTATTGATTTTATTAAGATTTCCCGAGAAACATTTATTTTTAATTACCAATCTCTAATTGGTTGAGGATGGAAGATCAGCTCAAGTCTACAGTAGTAAAGTGAATGTAGCTTTAAAATTTGCCAGAATTTATAGCAAATATTATACACCATCACCGAACTTACACGTTAGAAATGCATCAAATTTCCAGTAAAATTGTTCGTCCACTTGCGCCATCTTTTTTAATAAAAACAGGCCATCAAATAAGCATAGACATTACAATGCTTTTCAAATTTATTCAGTCAAATTTACAAATTTATTCAGTCTATTACTGCACAACACCTCCCCCTCAAACGGAGGGGAAGGGGTTCTCATCAGGCCCCCACTGGGGTATATAAGACGCGCCAGGGCGCGGCGAGGGCAATCAGCCTCCGACGCCCGAGGGAAGACGTGAGCGAGAGACAGCATCTTGCACGGCAAGCCTTTGTTATCTATAATTTTAAAAATATTTATTTTTCATTATAATCTTTATATTGTATATCAAGTATCGTATTTTTTTATCATAAACGTGTTATAAAAATTTTTAAATTTGTACTGGGAAGTCGAAATTATCATTTTAAGATATTAACAAATTCGAGTTTTATTTCTGAACGTTATTTAACGTTTGAATTAGAACACATTTTTCAGACGTTTTCTGTTTAGTCATTTCATGATTTTCGATACATTTGAATATTGTTACCGACACATTATATACATATTTCATTGGTTATTTTTCAATCAATTTTCCTCTTTTCAGTCAATATACCTCTTTTCCATCAATATTTCTTCATTAATCTATACCTTTAGGAGGTGACATCATGCAGCACGACGCCCTACACCAGCCTGCTAAGGGCGCTCTGTTCCTGCCCCTGCTGCTGCTACTCCTACAGGAAGGTCTTGTCACAAGCGACGAGTGTCACCTCACTCCAGTCATCCATATTCTGTCCTATCCTGGCTGCATCTCTAAACCCATTCCTTCCTTCGCCTGTCAGGGACGATGCTCTTCTTACGTACAGGCAAGGAATATCAAAGGTCTGATCAACAATTGAATTTTATTTATAATGTTTGAAAAAAAATCATTTTTCTAGCACAAGGCCTAAGTTTCAAGCCAAGCAATGCCAAGTTCTCGAGTTTCACATTGAGCAGAGTGTGGCTACGCAGCATTAGTTGTCCTGACACTAAGCATCCACCTTTAGCCTTTTAGGTGTGGCAGAACAGCATTAATTGTTCCCACAATAAGCTCATCGTATTGACAAGTGTCGGGCAGCAAGGTGTGGCACAGCAGCATTAATTGTTCTCACAATAAGCTCATCGTATTGACAAGTGTCGGGCAGCAAGGTGTGGCAGAACAGCATTAATTGTTCCCACAATAAGCTCATCGTATTGACAAGTGTCGGGCAGCAAGGTGTGGCAGAACAGCATTAATTGTTCCCACAATAAGCTCATCGTATTGACAAGTGTCGGGCAGCAAGGTGTGGCAGAACAGCATTAATTGTTCCCACAATAAGCTCATCGTATTGACANGAAACATTCCCTTCTTGAAGTAAACTCCAGCACTACTCCCTCGGAAACATTCCCTTCTTGAAGTAAACTCCAGCGCTACTCCCTCGGAAACATTCCCTTCTTGAAGTAAACTCCAGCACTACTCCCTCGGGAACATTCCCTTCTTGAAGTATACTCCAGCACTACTCCCTCGGAAACATTCCCTTCTTGAAGTAAACTCCAGCACTACTCCCTCGGAAACATTCCCTTCTTGAAGTAAACTCCATCACTACTTCCCCGGAAACATTTCCTTCTTGAAGTAAACTCCATCACTACTCCCTCGGAAACATTCCCTTCTAGAAGTAAACTCCAGCGCTACTCCCTCGGAAACATTCCCTTCTTGAAGTAAACTCCAGCACTACTCCCTCGGAAACATTCCCTTCTTGAAGTAAACTAAACTCCAGCACTACTCCCTCGGAAACATTTCCTTCTTGAATTAAACTCCAGCGCAGGATCGCAGTCAATATACCAAGCTGGAAAATTTGGATGAGGTTAGTAGTGTTTCACTGCGCAAGCCATCGAAATGAAAACGAAATTACTTTATAAACAAAATTTTCTCTGAGAATTGTCATAAAAAATCGCAGGTATCATTTACTTAGTAATTTATTACAAGCCGCCACCATCCAAAAAAAAATAATATTAAAAAGTTACGAGGAACTATTACTGCAAAAAATTGCTGGAAGCCATATTTTTAATGTTAAAAAAGAGCATACAAATGAAAATTGATCTTGTCCTGTAATATTGAAATATGGCTGCGACATCAACTCAAATGTCACAAATCAAAATCCTGGAGCCACAAATCTAGAAAATAATTTTTCATTTTTTTAATTAATATTTTTCGGCTTTATATGGATGTAATATCTAAATATCTTTATTCATTTCGCCTTCCAAATTGCTAACAAACGTTACTCTACGTTCTGCATTGAATTTACTTATTTAACAAAGCACGCTATGCTTCAGCTTTTTCAGCATTCTCATTACTTACTTTTACTTCCCTAACAATTTTCAATATGATTTTTTAGATTATGTCGAGTTTTCTTCAAAATTGTGTGCCTTAGTAACGGTCATCAGTTCTACATTCGGCACTTCGTTGCTCCCTATTTTTTATCTCGGTTATATTTGATCACATTAGCACGTTTGTTATGCTTTTCCCAACGTTTGACTGCATAAATTTGTTCTAACACGAAATAATATTCGCCAGAAACTTTTTCAGAAATATGAAACACTCGACAATTATTTAAATTTAATGCCTGTCGGGTAATAATATATACCTAATTATAGCAAAGTTTATCAGTGGACGAATATTGTCTTCAATTGTTATGTACGTTCACGTTGTTGTTTGTTCTTTATGGACTCTAACTTTCTTAATCTATGCTTGAAGAATTGTGTCCACTCACAAAATATCGCTGAACGATGTTGTTTGATTTCATCCTCAATGAATTCCTATATCTGATTCTGAGCGATAGTTTATGCGAATTATAACAGGGTTTTTACGGGGCCAAAGATGTGTTGAAAACAAATATCATAGAAGATTAGCAAATTGTGATATATAAGCGGTCGCAATTTGGTTTTAAATTTAAACGAAATTTAAAACGGCTTATTGGCAGCATGTCCCACAAAAAGTTTAACGACGCCACTAATGTACGTTTAACAAATCAGTTTCCCAAAACAAACGTTGTTTGAACTCGTTGTCTACCTACTAAACATGCAGGATTCCAGGAGCCACCGACAAGCACATAACCCAAACATGCAAGCAGCCCCAACATGTTCTCAAACATGTGCACAACTAAGCATGACCGAGCATTATGTTTAGTTTACATTCATACACTATTTACTTGAGCCTTTAATTTATGAGCGGTCAAATTATTGTGACTTGCGTCACGTCTTCGCATATTCTACCATTGCGTATTTATACGCGATAATTTATATTTATAAAAGGAAAAATGACCATGTAAAAGAATATGAAACTTTCTCAGTCTTCCAGTCAATATGTTTTCTTTGGTACAACTTCGTCACCCGCTGATGATGTTAAATTTGTTTAGCTGTCAGGCTTCGATGAAGATTGCGATCATCGATTTCTCAAATACTTATTGTTTGCTAGGCAAAATTAAAGAAGCAAATTCATTACATTGGCGTCCAATCGATCAGCACCTATCCACGAATTCAGAAGACAAAATGATGCAGATGATTCTAGCGAGGCCATTAGAGAAGCTGCGTGCCGCTCGTCAAGAACAATTCAACTGAACAGTAATGTTATTATCTTCCGTTAGCATTTTTTATCAGAAATCGTATGCTACGTAAGAAAATAAATATAGAATTCCGGAGTTGGATAGTGAAATACAAATCTCCTAATATCACTTTGTGTGTTTTTTTAACTAGTTGGGAACGAAGAAATATTTAAAGACGAAAAAAGTACATTTTGCATATCACAGCTTGATCACTCTTCTTTTTGATCGATTGAAATTTCACGAATGGGAATTTAAATTAAACTAGTTTGAAACTAAAATCATCATGGTTCTACATCAAATCACTTTAATCAACATTCTGAAAACGTTATTTTACATGCTCAAGGCTCATGCTACGATGCCCTATATGAAGATCAGAGGAAAATACAAGTTCTCTTATCTTTATTTCGCTATAAGTTTTGGCGCACATGTATTCCTCACTGGGCTTGGCTTGTGGATCATCCATTCGGCATTTGTTGCATCAACGGCAAATTTCAGTGAAACTGTGCATAATGTGTGGGAAATGTCGTTCTGGATTATGAACTTGACATTTCGGTGGAGTTTCTTCTTGAATACGAAGAAATTTCACCCGATTCTTCGATTCGTTTGCAGTCCTAACAGAAATGCTGCCAGAGATCCATTCTATACAGTCTTCTTCTTCATCACATCCATTGTAATTTACTACAATTCAGTTTTGTGGGGATGGAAAGAAATTGTAAGACAATACTTACTAATTTCAATCATTAACTCTGCTTTGTGTCTCTTGTTACACCCAACTATTATCTTCATGTTATTCTACTTCAAAACGTTCATGAAGCAAGTTACTGCAGACATCGTTCAAGCGGTGACAGTCCTGGAGAGTTGTTCGGGCGTCAACAATCCCGGATGTGTTGGATTAGAAAACAAATTCTCCCTTCAGAAATTTCAAAACTCAAAACTCGATCATCAAAAACATGTTGAAAATGTCGCTTATTGCACAATCAATGACGTCACCAACGTCGCCAGAGGCAAATTAGAAGACAGCATGGAGTTCAGTCAGCCTATCAGCAGCTCCAGTCCAATGGTGAAAAACCAAACGTTACTTTTGTGCGACATCGAACGCAATTTGAAACAAATTCGCAAAGTTATCTGCAGCATGTACGACATCTTTTCCCTTCCTGTCTTGATGCTTATATTTACGCAAGGAGTGAATTTGGTGGCACAGGTCTATTTGAACATGTACGGTGAGAGATTGGGTTTTATGATGAATCTATCGATTATTTTTCAAACGTTCACTTACTGTTGGTTCACCGTCGACTCCCAGGGCGACTACGTGCAAGCTGTGAGCCTCTAGAAACGTAGACTATAGAACAATGAATACATTTTTGAGGAATACAAATCATTTCTAACGCATAAATCTGTGAATATAAACCTGTTCATTTTTACCGTATTTTTTACTTATGTAACAAAACTAGCGTTTTGCAAAGCAAGAACAATCATCATTATAAAAATGGATACATGCGTATTCTGAAATGTAAACTTGCAATATCAATCCTAATGTAGTGCGAATAAGGCAATATAAATTTCTTCGATGCTCGTACGGATTAAATGTTAATTTCCTCAATGGATTCATTAAATTTTCGTGATGTTTAATGGTACTTTAGCTAGCGCAATCGTTCGTAGAGTTGTAAATGAAATTTCAGTTATAACCGTCGTGTTACTGGATGGCAGTCTCACATTTTAAATCACTTGAGAATATAAACCTCAAAAAATTATACCGGCATGTTATTTTTTTTCAGTGCGAAGAGGGAAGTCGTCAAGTGAGGAAGCTCTGCGCCGCCATCGGAATGAATGTAGTAACCCGTCAACAGGTAAATTTAATTACCGCATTAATTAAGGATGAAAATATTCTAGGCAAATCTGCTAATGCGAGTTCAAGTACTAAGCAATCCTCTACAGTTTCCTACATTTTATTAGTTAAATGCACTGAGATTATATTATTTTATATTATTAGATGCACTGAGAAAATATTATTTTGTTGTACTGCTAATCTTGTATTAAATTTTATTCTACCTGTCCAAGCTCAAGAAAATCCAGATCGAATTGGAGCAGATGCCGAGGTTCAAGATTCTGGGCCTCTTTGACCTAGACCGACGATGTCTCTTGTCAGTAAGTATTCAAGTATTCAATAATTTAAGATAAACGTGTGGTACATTAGTCATAAAATTAAATTTAAAATATATTTCTCACGATATCTTTATCCACATGAATCCTTGCATATGCACGAACATATCGTTTGCACTGAGGAACATGCTAGAACACATGTACTCGTATTGCGGTCATCCTATCTTTGTCCGGCAAAACGTGGCAATTTCGCATGCTGAACTTTCGCTGGAACGAAACTTTAGAGGGCAAGTGTGCCTGCGAGTTAACATTTGTTGATATAATTCAATAATTTTTGTAGTGATCTAAATGAACTGAAATGAATTGAAAATTTTGTACTTATTTCATTGAAAATAAAGACATACTTTCGGATACGAGCATACGAGGGATGGGACTTGCTATGTTATAACAACTGAACACGCTACTACTCGATGCGGGCCAAAAATCATATACGATTCCTTCAAAATATCAAAGATAATTGGGTCGATAGTCTTGGATTAATGTTAATCTGGGAATAATGATAAGACTAAGTTAATCTTGCCAGACTTTATTATTGAAGTATTGAAAATTTGATTGGTGGTTTTTAGTAGTAGCATTTATGTGTGACACGTCGTTGCGAAAGAGGACGTGCGTCAAGCCAGCGCATTCATTTAGATACGCGTAATTTCATTTAAACTTATCAGTCTAAGTTCTTTCCATTTATATGTACTTCACAACCACCATTACTTATATATTATATTGACTCATATACGAGTTTTGTGTGTCAATCCAAACATTCGACTGCCATTCTATTTAACAGTTAAGAAAATTTTTTTTTCCTCGAGATAGGTTCTATATACTTTCAATTTATAAATAACGTGTATAACTTGTATTGATTTCTATTTCGTCATACATGTAATTTTATCAAAAATTTTATTTTTCCATGTGGTATACCTTATTCAATGCGGCTCATTCTTACAATAAATTCTTAAAATTCCACTACACCGTAAACAATTTCCTCGCTTACGTTGTCTGATGAAAATATTTGTCTATTGTTAATAATTGTGTTCTTTCCAGATTATTTCAACAGCCTTGACGTACGTGATCATTCTGGTGCAGTTCCAACAAAACAGCGATGCATCGTCAGGCAAAAAGTAATCTTCGTGCGGCGTATTCGAAGAAGTTCTCGCGTAGGAATTCGGGATTTATTTAAAAACGCGACGTCATTGAAAAGTTGTTCATTTCATCCAGTCCACTTCTTTGTGAATGAACTGCCTTAAATCTGTGCGAATAAGCTGTATTCATCCTGTATAAATATATTACATTTGAACTGTGTGAATGGACTTCCTTAAACTGTGTGAATGGGCTTAATTCAATGTTGCCTTTACCCGGTGTAAATGAGCTGCATTCAACCATTCAATAATTATTGTGCACGATAGAATAGAATAGTTTGGATTAAAAATTAAATGATTGAAGACTAATTAATTAAATAAATACTACTGGCTGTTTAAAATATGAAAAGTCCATCCAAACGCTGTTTCGTGCGCATTATCTTTAGTAATTCTGGGTGGACCTCAAAGGTTCATCGTCAATGACTAAACATCACTTTGTCACAAGCATCATGACTGTCCTGGTCGCTAACACAAACCATTATTATTTGTTCGCGCATGACGTAACAATTTAATGACAACCATATAGCTAGTAACATCGACGAAAATAAGTGAACAGTGACGAAAATGATAACAACGTGATGAAAATAGGCAAACAGCTTGTAATGAAAATAGACAACAGTGTTTAAAATAGACAAACAGTGATTAAAATAGACAAACAGTAATGAAAATAGACAAACAGTGATGAAATTAGGCAGAAAGTGATGAAAATAGGCAAACAGTGATGATAATAGCATAGAATAGAAAATAAATAATAGAAATGTCGGCACTGAAGAAATAGGCCTTTTTGCCGATTCTTGTACTTTTCGTGACTTGATTCCACAAGGGATCCGGCCTTTGGAACCCGATCTTTCCATAGCTGACGATTGATTGAGATAACTACTGGACTTATTGCCTGGTCCGTAAGGTGCTAGGCATTTTACGACTGAACATATGCTCCTGCATAGCTTCGTCTATTCTGAAAATTGATCCAAACATTGATGGCAAACAGTGTTGATAAAAGGCAAACAGTTATGAAAATAAGGAGACAATGACAAAAATTGTCATTGACGAAATTAAGTGACGAAAAGTGTTGGTTGTGTAAATTTCCGAACAATCGAATCGTTCCGAGTGCAAGCTCATTCTGTCAATATTTGTTGTAGTCACGCAAGATAATCATCATTATCGATCACTTGGACTGTTTGTGTGCCCAGAGATAATAAATTCAATCATTAATCGGAGTCTAATTTATATCTTTGTTATCCAGTTGATCGACGCACCGTCGTGCAGCACCAAACAAATAGCAAAGAAGTCATTATTTTGAATGTATAATCTGTCACTGGAAGTCAGTGTTACGGGAACGCGTGTCAAGAGCGTATCAAACACGAATTATTATACTCCCATTGTGCGCTTCTTAAAGATATGAATAGTGAGGCTGCTTAGTGAGGAAAGAAGCAAGAAGGAAAATTATTAGAGGGCTTTTAAAAACATTTATGCTCAGACAATTTAAACAATTACAAACGCTAGGCAAAAAAATTTCACGATAAATACGGCGTTCGTTTCGTAGATCTTCGAGACCTTTTATTTTATTTTTATTTACAAGGAAATTTATTCTCAATTACTGAAATTGGCAAATATAATCACAATGGTTCTTCATCATATGACTCTCATCAACATTCTTAAGGTTTTATTCTACATGTTCAAAGCTTGTGCTGCAATGCCGTACAAAAAAATCCACGGGAAATTCAAATTTTCTCACTTATACTTCTGTCTTTGTTTTGGTGCACACGTTTTGCTCACTGCGATTATCCTGAGCAAAATCCGCGCAGCATCTGTAAAATCAACGGCAAGTTTTGAAGACAATGTGAAAAACGTATGGACTTCCGTGTCTTGGTTAATGAATTTAATATTTCGGTGGAGTTTTTTCTTGACAACTAAAAAATTTCAACCGATTCTTCAGTACGTGAACAGTCCTCAGAGGTCTACTGACAAGGCTCCTCGGTATACTGTTTTCTTTCTAGTCATATGCATCGCTACATACAGCAAAGATATTATCTTCGGAAGTAGAAATATTTCACGAACAAGCGTGGTTGTTTCAATATTCGACTCCATAGTGATTCTTTTCCAGTACACGCCATGTTTCTTCATGTTATTCTACTTGAAAACACTAATGAAACAAGTTACGGCAGACATCGTTCAGGCATTGACACGCCTTGAGCGTTGTTTTGGAGTCAACGGTCCCAAAACAACTTGCTGCAATGCCGTACAAAAAAATCCACGGGAAATTCAAATTTTCTCACTTATACTTCTTGCTTTATTTTGGTGCACACGTTTTGCTCACTGCGATTATCCTGAGCAAAATCCGCGCAGCATCTGTAAAATCAACGGCAAGTTTTGAAGACAATGTGAAAAACGTATGGACTTCCGTGTCTTGGTTAATGAATTTAATATTTCGGTGGAGTTTTTTCTTGACAACTAAAAAATTTCAACCGATTCTTCAGTATGTGAACAGTCCTCATAGGTCTGCTGACATGGCTCCTCGGTATACTGTTTTCTTTCTTGTCATTTGCTTCGCTACATACAGCAAAGATATTATCTTCGGAAGTAGAAATATTTCACGAACAAGCATGGTTGTTTCAATATTCGACTCCGCCGTGATTCTTTTCCAGTACACGCCATGTTTCTTCATGTTATTCTACTTGAAAACACTAATGAAACAAGTTACGGCAGACATCGTTCAGGCATTGACACGCCTTGAGCGTTGTTTTGGAGTCAACGGTCCCAAAACAACTGTATCAAGAAATGAAATAGTGCAACGAAGAACAGGTTCTTTTAAACTAAATGGAGCTGAAGCTCAAAAACATTCGTCCCGTTTAATCCGGGAACAAAGTTTCAGTACGAAAGCCATCAGAGGGAAAATTGGACAGTTTCAGAAATTTCATCGCGTCGTCTCTAAAATGCGAATTGTTCGACGAAACAAATACTCACTATTTTGGGACACTGAACAAATTTTTATAGAAATTCACAAAGTTCTCGACAGCCTGCATGTAATTTTTTCAATGCCAGTACTAATGCTTTTACTGATGCAAGGGGTGGAGTTGGTGGCGGCCATTTACCTGAATATGTACGATAACAGTCTTGGCTTAGCTACTAACTTGTCTTTGGCGGTCGACATCTCTCTTCATTTATGGCTCACTATCGACTCGCAGGAAGAGTACATTCAAGCTGTAAGTTGTCGTAAGAAACATTGCCCTGAATCATTGCATATATTTTTTCTAATTTTGAAAATAAACCCTGCTCCAACTACGCCTTATCCATGGAAATTTTTATAAGACAGATTTTATTGAGTCACTTCTTCTTTTATTTATCAATTCAAGCTTGAAAATCTCCCGCGTAAATTCTTACTTTACTATACTTTTATATTTTTTTCATATTAATTCCTGAAATATCATACCTAATTTATTAGGAGCAAAATAAAATATGAATTCATTTATGCAATTACGCGACATTAAAAGTTTATGGCTTGTTACAGTCACAGTCTCTTTACAGCCACAGTCTCTTTACAGTCACAGTCTCTTTACAGTCACAGTCTCTTTACAGATGCAATCTCTTTACCAATGCAATCTCGTCTCACATGCAATCTCGTCTCACATGCAAAATCGTTACAGAGGCACTTTAATTTGATTTTAGATTCGCGTTCTGTTTCGATAAAAATTGTGGGAAAATTATGTTATGTATTAAATCGCTAGAAGGCGTTCATGGCTGAACAATTTCGGATGAAATGAAGTTATTTCTGTTATAACGGCAACCATGGCAGGGCTCTGCTGTAAATTTTGCAATGCAATTCAGCTGTTGTCCCGGTAAATTGCCATGGAATATTATGATATTTTGTTCGGGGAAAATCCAGGTAGATTCAAAGGTGCCGAGGCCTATAAAAGAACCGGGCTCGCCTCCATGATGATGAATTCTTACACGTACAACGTACAACAAATATTTTTGTATTGATTGACTTTTTAACATCAATCGTCTCTGATATTGTATGGTTAATACGTGGAAACTAAGGTGAATTCAATAAAAATGAATTTTTAGGAAGATTTTTAAAAATATAACATTTATTTTAGCTGCAGAATGTCTTGTTGGAGCTGAAGCAGCTGCCGAGGTTCAAAATACTCGGCCTCTTCGAACTTGACCGCCGATGCTTCTTATCAGTGAGTGTCTCGATGAAATAGACGCATTAATACTTTGAAATTAATTCCTTCAATACGTTAAAATACACGTTTGAAAAAATGAACAATACATTTTGAAAAGCTTCACCATAATCGGAACATAAATGTAAATTTTATTGTCAAATTGGATTGGGATAACGCAGGAATGACGGAATTTTTGATAACACGAACCTAAACTGCTAGTACGTCATATTTCTGATTAATAATTGTGATTTTCAACAGATTATTTCAACAGTCCTGACGTACGAGATCATCCTGGTGCAGTTCGGGCAAAGTAACAGTAATTCGTAAGCAAATCCTACGAGAATTAACGCTTTTAATCCTTCAACTGATCATCAAACTCTTGACCCAATGTAGTCCAAATTCTTGATGCAATGTAGGCCTAATTTCCAGCGCCCTATAAGTATTGTTCTCAACACCGTGTAGGTCTAGGTTCTCTATTCCTTTTCTCCTAAATTCACAATTGCCTTGAATGCCAAATTGCGTATGGTTCGTAGTCCCAATTGTTTGATTTGCATTTAGGAAAAATGCGACATTTTGACGAATAATTAAGACCGTCTCACCAGTAACAGGCCAGCATTTTCATACCCTGTTAAGCATAAAGATTATACGTGTATTGTGGTAACCAATTATTTTGGGGCACAATCGTTGGAATCATTTTAATGCATAGCTAAATATGATAATTTGTTAAAAAATGCGGTTGTCTCGAATTTATTATTAGTAATTAAATAATGACATTGTTTTGCAAGGGCGAATCACAAATTGATGTAGTTGGTGTTTCACTCTGAATGAAAAATTTTTCTTCGTTAGTTAAAATTTTTCGATAGAACCATGTTAATTTTTGAAGTAAATCAACGATTCTATTCGTGAATACATTTCTAATTATTGCTTAAATCACGCCCAATGTTCAATCATGTGCCAGGCCGTCATTAATATTTGATAATGCGGAACATTTTCGACTTCCTGCGATGAATGCAACTCATCGAGGCCGCTTTTATCCCAAAAAAAATCTATTGGAAAAAACTCCCGGAAACGTGATTTCCGTTGGTGACTTATGTGCCGTACCGACGAATTCGCTTCCGCTCGCTCGACGAAACCGATGATTGCAAACTACCATTGATGTGATGAGTGGAAATGATGGGTTAGAGGACCCGACGACCACTCTACCATCGTTGTGATGAGTGCAAATGATGGGTCAGAGGACCCGACGACCACTCTACCATCATTGTGATGAGTGGAAATGATGGGATAGAGGTCCCGACGACCACTCTACCATTGTTGTGATGAGTGGAAATGCTGGGTTAGAGGACCCGACGACCACTCTACCATCGTTGTGATGAGTGGAAATGATGAGGATGGGTATTGACGGAGAATGCAACGTTGGTCCCGTAATTTTTTCTAGGACTAACCGACATCACCAGAACAAAGAAAACGGCCCAATATTTCCCCAAGTTAACAATTGTCACAAATATATTCAACTATTTAATATCTAAGACGTGTGTTTCTTAACACCTTTCGTGATATGTTCATCGGAGCTCTGGATGGACATGAATATCTCATAAGTGTTGACTTGGGATATTAAGTATCGGCACATACTTGGTATTTACATTTGTGATGGGGGTCTGGTTTTAAGTTGTTAAATGAAGTTGTATTCTATTTTTGTTGAATTTGTTTATATATGTAATAATCAGATACGTTCTTAGTCATATTGATTTCAACTTTGTTCACGTTTGTGCGGGTGGATAGGCTCGAAGTTGTTACATTTGTTTGTATTTGTATAATTTTTGATGATGGAAGACTGATCCAAGTTGTTATGTTAATTTGTATTCAGTACATATATGGTGCACTAATTCCATAGCTTAATAGGAATGATGCTTCGTAATATAATTTAAGCCGAGGAGCTTTCTCTGCCTACATTAATGTCGTGCGATGAAATTTAACAAAATGTATCCATAATTATAAATCTCTTCACATAAAACCTAATCCATGATTATAGCCCTACTCACACAGAACTGTATACATGATATAAATATATTCACACAGAAGGCAGTTTAACAGGGCAGCTACTAATGAATTTAACGCGGCAGCAGTTCATGAATTTAACATGGCAGCAGTTCATAAATTTAACACGGCATCAGTTCATAAATTTAACAAGGCATCAGTTCATAAATTTAACGCGGCAGCAGTTCATAAATTTAACAAGGCATCAGTTCATAAATTTAACACGGCAGCAGTTCATGAATGTAACACGGCTTCAGTTCATACATTCAACACGGCAGCAGTTCAAGCAATATATGAGTACTGAACGTTATATTATATTATTTGGGTGTTAAACATAACTCTACTGATCACGCTATAGTGAATGGTAGCGTGAGCCCTCATCACTTTCATCGTGGGGAATATCGTTATAGCGTCAAGGCCACCGCTGCGTTGTAGAGCGTTGCACTCGCATCGCTTTCTCTTTCCCGCTCAATTTGCTTCCTAATATCACATCGTCATCCTTCTCCTTTCTGTTCTACGTACGTATATCCTGCTACTTTCGATCTATTGCATGTATGTTCTTTATTTTTATTGTTACATTAATTCAGTGATGGATATGGCTTCCAGTAAGTTGATCCAGTAAGTTGTTTCAAAATATGGAATTACTATTTTGCGTCTTTTAAATTTAATTTATTTGTATTATTTTCAAGATTAAATTTACATTTTTGTTCAATCCTTCCGTTCACGTTTTGTATTTCCTCACTATTCTCACATTACGGATAAATTTTCAGGTCTAGGTAATACCCCAACACGATAAGTTGAATTGATATGCCTCCTTATAGCCCCAACATATTTTCAATGTCAGGCTTCAAACACACAAACTTTGACAAATATCTTTAAAATTATTACTAATTAAAGAAAATATTCAAAAAAATTATTGCTAATTTTAGACCATGCGAACTCGCATTATGATAAAACTTCCATTACAATGAAGTCTAAGGAAACAATCAGCAAATTCTTCGTGTCATTTATAGTTTATGTGTATAATATTTATTAGCGTATCTGATGCCTAGAAAATAAGAGGCTTGCATTCTCCCCGCATCAGCGGTCGCAAGAGACACGATGACTCAGCAACTTTACGCGCTGTCTGGGAAACTACGGTATTTCTCAATGCAGTTCTTATAAATTTTTAGACGTCACGATGTGGTGTATTTTATTTAGCCATCTAAGACACCTATGATTTTTTATTATAAGATATTTTTTCAATATATTTTTCTTGAGGACATTTTCGCCTACCCTGAGAGAAAAAATTTACTTATTGTCGTTATAATTATTGAATTTCAAATTCAGTACTTGAATCTAAGGGTAGCACAGTTTACCTCGATACATTTTTTTGTCTGATTTTTTTATTTAGTTTATTTAGTAATAAATTTGGCCATTTAATCATCAAAGTTGTTAAGGATTAACAAGGTTTTTTTTGAATGCCCATTACGTTTTAAGATTACAATTAAAATGTGACATGGATCAAGTGCTCATTACTTTCCCCACAATATGGCTTCTAGTACCATTGTTCGTAAAACAAGCGTTTAATTGCATATTGTAGAGGAAAAACTTAATATCCTTGATCTTGACATCCTCTTAAATTCTTATTTTTTTAATATAGATTGAGATTTGCTCATAATGCATCCCAAATCCATTAACTATTAATTAAATTAAACTCTTTGTACTCCCCGTGTCTTTTATAATTTAAATTTTCACGAACAGGTAAAAAAATTCGTAACTCAATTTGATAAGTCCAAATCTGGGTTGGAATTGTATATAAAATATCAGCAGCGTTCTCTCAGTTTATATTACCTTCAGTCAACATTCTCATTAGCCAAGGACATAAAAAAATAAAATTAATATTTCTTAATGAATATTTATCAATCCTTACCAATTGATTACATATTAGAGGTAATTTTGATTAATATTTTTCACGTGTTTAATTGAAATTTTACGATAAAACTTGTAAATTCAATTAGAAGAGCAAAAACACCATCAACAAAATTGTCACCGCTGAAGCATTCACCGAGTCATCTTTTCCGTCCACGAGTCCCGAGAATCAGCCGAGTGTGTAGGTCAGTCAGAGGTTTTCGCAACTCATGTTTATGCGTCAGAGTTTTTCGCGTCCGAGGTTTTCTCGTCAGAGGTTTTCGCGTCAGAGGTTTTAAATTCAGAGGTTTTAGCGTCAGAGGTTTTCGCGTCAGAGGTTTTAAATTCAGAGGTTTTAGCGTCAGAGGTTTTCGCGCCCGAAGGTTTTCGCGCCAGCGGTTTTCGAGTCCGAGGTTTTCGCGTCAGAGGTTTTCGAGTCCGAGGTTTTCGCGTCAGAGGTTTTCGAGTCCGAGGTTTTCGCGTCAGAGAATTTCGAGTCCGAAGGTTTTCGCGCCAGCGGTTTTCGAGTCCGAGGTTTTCGCGTAGGTATTTTTCACAGGAGAGGTTTTTGCAGCATATGTTTCTGCGTCAGAGCATTTCACGCTAGAGGTTGTAGAGGACATTTGCGGTTGTGTTTTTTGTTTAATTATGGTTCAACAAAATTTTTATTCCAAAAATTTTTCGCTCAATTTTAATCTTTTTTGGGAAAGAATGTTTAGATCACTGCAAGTATTAAATAGTCTTATGCTTCACAAAATATTATTGGAAACGATTTTCAAGTTGACTGAAAATTGTAACCATTACAACTTTCCTGCTTTATCGAGATAAGAAAACAATCAAATTGTAATTAACGATTACCAAGTTCAGATTATCATTCATTTTAGGAACTCCTTAAAAATTTTTATGTGTGTAATACCAACAAGAAGTCGAGTGTCTCTAAATATAAACGCTGTACTATCTTCCGGTAATAATGTACATGCACACAAGTAAACACGATTCATTCACTTATACAGATGCGATTATAGAGAATAATTTAATAATAATATTATTATATATAGTTTGTAGATCAGAGTCCGTATGATTTGATTTCCACCAATGATATTTGGATTGCTACTTTTGCGTAAAAAAAACGCAAGAAAAGACATAAATTAATTTTAAATAGTACGACATAGATTTATATTTTATTCAGTAGTTATATGCGTGGTAAAGGTAAAGATCAAAGATCTGTTTTCTTTCTAGGGACGTGTTCTATTGAACAAAATCTAACCTTTTTTTCTTCATTACAATTATTTTGACTTAAAATAACTTCAGTGTCCTGGTAACGGCAAAAGATAGTGAATTAATTCATTTTATTAAGAAACTTAAACATTAATGCAGGATGATGATGTATTTTTGAATCATAGTTAAGTTACGAAAAAATTAAAAATTTGCTAACGTTTTATCTATTCGTTTCATGCCATCTTACACGCCCAATGCTGAAGACACGTTATGATTTCCTTGAACCTGAGAACGGCACGAAAATTTAAAATTCCCCAGTCGTGCGCCACTGATATTTAAATCTGATCTCGAAAGGTCAGTACTCAAAGCAGACGAATTTTCCGGCGAGCCAGTCGATGTTTCCATTACCTGGAACCGCGACATGATAATAAAAATACTGAAATGGAAAACAATTCTTCATCCGGGGTAAAACCTAGACGGACTCATTCGTACTGATTTTATCGCGGTCTGGCCGACTGGCATGACCGCTTTTTCATCTTCCCGATTCTTAAGATAAAAATATTTCGCTAAAGTGCTGTAGCAGCAGTAAATCCATTAACATTGAAGCAGAGAGTTGCGAGTTTAAAACCCGTAGCCAGTTGTAGAATTGGTGATTGAAATCAGCATGAGGCCGGATGGTTGAGTACAAGTTTGTAGCTCTGATTTGCGGGTTCGATACCTACAGCTGTTAAATTCTATTATAGTCTATGCATCCAGGACATGCTTCGGCTAATCTGTATATTTTACATCCGGAACTGAGACTTGCATTTCGCTATCTATTCATCTAGTACTCAGTTCAGCAATTCCGAAACAATATCGTCATGTTTCAGTTCAGTGATTCCGAAACCTATTCATTCAGGATTTAGCACGGTGATTTAAAACAAAAATTTCATTGAAACCTCTATAAATTTCCGTTAAATAACTCTGCTGTATTTCAATTTTAACTAAATATATCTGCATCCTGCCTGTTGTTAAAAATAAATATGTTATTTTTTGTTAACACTTCATATGGTGTCTTCGACTAATTTTTCATAGAAATCAAAACTAAGCCAGCAACCAATACTGTTAAACAATCTATGCCGTAATTGTATTAATCCTCTAACAATGGTCTCGGTACTGCCTAGCTGCGATGCTCATACTATCCGATTCATCCAGGAAGCTCGGCGCCATTGAAGTGGGCGGGAAAAGTTCACATCCGCTCCGCAGCGCGCGCGTGGCCGTGAACAGCAAGGAGCGCCGCGCTGACTAGTTCGTGGAAAATACCGTCACATGAATTCTGTGCAATGTTTGATCATGAGGTAAAGGAGACAGGGAGTCTTCCGCTCCATTGGACTTCCCATGCATACGATTATCGGTTATTATCCCTAGCTACGCAGGAGGATGGTAAATGACTGAGATAGTGTTACCCGTTACATTCACTTGAATTCGGAAATGTATTATTACGGTGTTGGACACGCTTCCGGTCGCTGATAGTTGTAGAAGTTTGAGTACATGCATTGTTAGATGTAGTCCCTCCCGGTTAGCGGTTTTATGCTGTTTATCATCGTTAAAGATAATAATTATTCTGACTTTCGGATTAAACCCAAAAATGCATTACGGCAAAGAACGGAATCGTTGTTTTTGCTCAGGAAATTGTAATTTTTTCGACAACTGAACGTTTATTTAATACAGAGGGTCGGTCATTTTTCAGTCAGATAAAGAAAATGTTAAACGAAGTACAATAGGTAAGTTTAGTTTCTGCTGTCCCACTAAACGTATTAACATAGTGATAAATGGATATATTTACTTTGTATACACACTATATTTGTCATTATAACGATTAGAAAGGAATGTGATTGATGATAAGCATGGAATATATGATATCAATAGATCTTGTGTAGACAATCTTATCAACGATATCGTTTGACAATAAAATGTTTTTATCATTTGGATGCTGCTACCAGCAAACGTATCATGATAACATTATAATCATCTGGAGTTAGATTGTAAACAGTATTGTCGTATGGGACTGACTACCGGTAACTCACTACCAGACAGGGTACCCCATGATGGGGTACCCCAATAATCCCGTATTACCCGCATCGGTGGCTGAAATTCGCAATGGGGAATTTATCAACTCGCAATGCTTATATGAGCACTTATATCGTATATATTTGGTAATTTTTTTTATTTCCTTAAGTATTTAGGGACTAATAAAGTTTTATACTTTCAAATTTGCATGTTTTCATGCAGTTTTAAATAATTTATGTTTGAAAAACTTGCCGATTGACTTCCTCAGAAACACGTGAAGCAGCGGAGATCCGCGAATGATTTATGTCATTAATATTCATTGAAAACCCGCGACGAAGTTTAGGCGCGATAGGTACAGTGCGATATAGCGAAAAATTACTGTTTGTATCGCAGTTCAAGTTCATTACTGATCAAGTTGTTGCATCTTATCATGTTCTTGGCACTATGACGTCACAATGGAGGGAGAAGGGGGCATAATGCCTCCTGAGTGACGTAATGTTGCCTGATTTGGCGAATGAGGCTCTGGATGAAAGTGAAGCTTCCTTGTTCGGCGTCACAACGCACGCGTATTTTACCACCCGGCCCGGACGGAATTTTCAAGACGTCGTCAGTTCAACTCACTTATCGCCGAGTTTCAAATATTACATATAATCAACTACTGCCAAGGAACTTGATCTCAAATTGCTTCTACAAAACAGAATGTTGTCTTTTATATCATCTCACCATCAATTAATTCTTTCGCATCACCAATTCGACATACCTCTGATTTTACATTTCCTCAAATCAAAATATATTTTCTCTACGGCAAAAAGAATTCTTTAATATCATCGTTTCTCTGGTCTTACATAATTTTATATCAGGTTGTGTTTTCTGTACATAAAACAGAATTCTTTCACCTCGTCTTATCGTAGATCTTTCATTTATTTAAAATTAGAATGTGTTCTGTACACGGACATTTTCTATCCTATCATCTTATCTCTGATCTTCCCTTTCATATTTCTTTTCTGAAACAAAATATGCTCCCTCCGCGGACAATTGAATTACTTCATGGCATCTTATCACTGATCTCACATTTTATCTAAATCAGACTGTGTTCTATTTTAAGATTAGTATTACACGGTTTTTATTGACAAGCGGCGAGTTAAGTTCAATAGCTGTTGAGTGTCAACTTGTGTGTTATTGACGGTAGACTGGTAGTTGATACCACAATTCTGGGTAGAAAGTCAAATTTTATTTCTCTTAATTACACGTTTCTAATTGTATTCATTTATAATAATTGTAAAATATTCTTGATAAAGTTTAGTCCGAATCAAGAGATCGATTCAATATACATACATTCCCATCCGGGCACGTTTAATAAACTCGAATTCATCCAATAACTGTAAATGTAATCATCACGTTACGACTGGCCTAATATCATCACGTTACGACTGGCGTAATATCATCACGTTACGACTGGCGTAATATCATCACGTTACGACTGGCGTAATATCATCACGTTACGACTGGCGTAATATCACGTGACGACTTTCGTATACAGTTATCGCGTTAAGGTGGGGGATTTTCCCCTGCTTTTAGTGACGTGGGAAACGCACTCTATTCCATGTACGAATAGCATTAAATTATTTAAAAATAACGGATTAGGCATTGTTTACTGACTGCAACTCTCATTATCAGGTATTACGAATTGCGTACGAATAGCATTGGCGGAGGTTAATGTACCTATATCCTGACAGAGGATTACTTCTCAGTCAAATGATGAATATACCAACTAGTAACAGTCCAATGATAAATAGACTCACTAATAATATTAGGTTTCGAGAGAAGCACAATACTTCTGATGTAACAAGCAAATTTAACAATATTTTTACAGTAGATGAAAAATTTGCAAATCAATTTAAATTCGCAGGTAGCATTTTCCATAGAACGCTTGAACTCTAGTAGATAGAATAGATTCGCACGATCGCACTAGAAAAATACATTATTTATTAATTATTGCAAAGTAGCATAGGAAGAATTTGAATGATAAAATGCCCCGTAGTGAAAATCAGGTAATGAAGTGAGAAGCGTGACTTCAGGCCGTGACTTCGTACCGTGACATAATACCGTGACTTCGTACTGCGACTTGGTGCCGTGTCTTAATACCGCGACTTCGTGCCGTGTCTTAATACCGTGACATAATACCGTGACTTCGTACCGTGACTTCGTACCGTGACTTCGTACCGTGACTTCGTACCGTGACTTCGTACCGTGACTTCGTACCGTGACTTCGTACCGTGACTTGGTGCCCTGACATCGATCTCGCCGCCCCCATACGTGCGGGTTATCTACGATCTGCTGCTCCCGAGATGCAGATCCCATCGATTGTTTGCCAAAGTTTGCATGCCGATGACCCAGCCGTTGTTTTCCTTTCGCTTGTAACTTTTCCGCCCTTCTATTGCTGGAAAATCCGCGTTTTCCGTGTGCGGGCAGATTGGAACAACTGGGCCAACCTCCTGCTGTCTAATAAACCCAAATTATCACGTTAATATGAACAATATATAATTGCTTAACTTAACCATCGTTCAATAATATATTTTCCGCAATATGATAAATGGCTGATATCTACTTGGTAATATATCATTTTTTTGTTATTATTGTTGAGATTTTGTCGTGAATTATGAAATGTATAGAATAACGAGTAATACATGATGTACATTTTCCAATTAACATTTTTCAAATTGGAAGCTGTAGGAGTCTGTTTCATGTACGTTCGCTGGTGACTGAAAAATTCATGTGCACTGAATTGTCCGACGAAGATCGCCTATAAATGCACCAACTTGTCTTACCAGGATTACTATTCACCCTACGAAAAATGTGAATAAGATTGAACGAGTGATCCGAAACGGTCTTAAACCTGCGGTTTTGTAGGCTAAACTCAAACCTGCCTGCCACAATGGAAAAAAAGCATAGATACATGAATGGAAATATCCTTTGTCTCAGTCAAGCTTTACAAACAGATAGCATTTTTATTGTAGGATTAGGGCTTGAGGTGACTTTTGTCTGTATTAGAAGCATGAAAAACATTACAGGCCATTTAGCTGGGCTCCGTATGCCGTGTAACCGCGACGGCAGATTGTGGTCAAGTTATATTGTAGACATTTTTTTTCATTGAAGTAGCTGCGTGTCATCCCGCGTTGCTTAATAATTATCTCCGTGACAGAAACGTCAACAAATTTTTTTTGTTGCTGATTTTATTACCGTGCTCCATATGCTTGAATTTCCTACAGTTTGGCTTTTTCTACAAGGTTTGTCGATGTTGTCTTTGCACCTAACGCGATTTTTCTTCATCCCGGGTTTTCGAAAAATATTAATGAGAAAAATCATTTGCGAATCTTCGTCGGTTCGTGGGTATCTGAGGAAGTTATCGGCAGATTTAAAACACCTGTGGAACTCGATCGGCAGTAAGAGTGTAGTAAGGTTATTATCAGTTAAAATAAGAAAAAATGGGGAAAAATACAATATAATTCTCCATCACGGATTTCATCATTCGCGGTCGAGGTAGAGGGATGTAAAAACACGTACGATAGGTGAGGGATTAGAGTAGTGTTCCACTATATTGATCCTATATATTATCTGGGAGACCATCTCGTTAGAGATACAATCTCTTTACAGATACAGTCTCTTTACATATACAGTCTCTTTACAGATACAGTCTCTTTACATATACAGTCTCTTTACAGATACAGTCTCTTTACATATACAGTCTCTTTACATATACATGGGCTCTGCTGTAAATTTTGCAATGCAATGCAAATCAGCTGTTGTCCCGGTGAATTGCCATGGAATATTATGATATTTTGTTCGGGGAAAATCCAGGTAGATTCAATGGTGCAGAGGCCTATAAAAGGACCGGGCTCGCCTCCATGAGTCAGTCAGTGTTTGGTGAGCGTACTGTGTGGCTAGACTGATGTCGCCCTGCGTGCATCCTATCAGATTCTAGACTTAGTTTATATGTCTTGTCTACATTTTTATAGTTTCAGTTTGATTGATAATATGGTAGATTTCAATATGTCATCTACATAAATAATTTGCTATATTGAAGCAAGTCTGATGGCCGTGAAGTATTATCAGTACAATTCATCTGGAACCTCCGGTTTTTGGTTACTTCGTTTATAAAGTATTTACCATAACTAATTATCATTCTTCTACTTATCACTCTACGAATACTAATCAGTATTTCCTTGCTCGTGATATGTGGGCGTTTTACCATTCATCCTTGTGGGTGTCGTGAAGGTGTTGGTGGTGAAAGTAAAGCATGAAGTGGTCGAGCGCTGGCTGGTCTGAGCGACATGGCCGCGTCTCAAGGATGCAGACTAACGTTACTAGATTTTCTCGGTCATGTTTGAGTCGTTGACTTGGTTAATTACCTTCAAAACTAAGGTAAAATTACTTCATATGGTAATTTAATTCTTACTTGGATAATTGACGGGTGAAATAAATCACTCTGCGTGTGTGTAAGTAACTTGACGAAGTGTATGTAAGGGTAATGTTATTGTGGCATGTTGAATTCTGGGCGACGAATTAAAAACGTTGAGTAACCAACGGTGTACATATACTGATATACCGGGTACTGATGATATAGCATCAAATGTCGCGCAACTTCGACCTTGAATCGATCTAAATTTTCATGCGACAACCAGCGTCATCAATTTCCTTTAACATTTCTCAAAGGATTATTATAAGTATTAATGTTTTTATGGAAACATGAAAATTAGTAGGCGTGATTAAAATGATAATTTTAAGTCAGAGGTTTCTTCTTTTTGCCACGATTAGGTTTGACATTGGAATATCAAAATAATTTCTGCTGATAACTCTCGTTGTAAGGGATTTTTTTTTTGCTTTGTTGTTCTCATATTATGTTATTAGTATGAATCTTCTTATCTATGGGTTAAGCGCAATATTTCCTTTAAAAAAATTCGCGCTCGCACTTCTGCCTTGGTCCTAGTTCACCAAGTTCAATGATTGTTGACATGCTCGTATTTTCCATCAAAAATAAACGTTTTTGTGTACGGCTTAACCTGTGTAGTTGAATTAATACGTTGATGTCATTAGGCTACGTGGTTAGAATAAATTATTAAAAAGTTCGAACTCGCACATTCTCTTTTGATTCTCAGCGTAAACCCTTCCACAGAGGCAGTCCTATCGGATTTTACACATTTTAAACATTCTTTTCCACTTTCCCTATCTTGAACACTGTTCGATGCAGTTCGGACATGCTGATGGACATGCTTTCCCCCCACACAGTTCGACCTATTCATGTTGGCAGTAAATTGATGATAGGTATACAAAGGCATCCAGATATTTTTATTGATTTACCGGTATTTGACAACCTTGTTCTGATTTTCATAGTCTAACGTTCACTTTTTGGACTCATTCCACCCACTAACAATTGGTGATGCGTGATGGTGGTTTTGCTTTAACGATTCAACGCACGTATTCCAATAATGATTTCATAAAATACTGAAATTCTTACGAGCTTTTCTATGTAGTTGAAATAGTTTTCCTATCCTGTATATACTTGTAGATGCACCTACATATTTCACATTATTCAGTTTTACCTAACATGCTGATGTGGGAACCGGTTCCACAAGACTTTGATCGCTCATTTCTTTCTATTTACAATTAATCTGCATTTGATCTTAAATAGTTTACATATTTTTAAATTTTCAAGGCATTCATAGGTAGGTGCACTCAATTTTGCCTCTCGCATTGCTCTAGAATCTAGATTCTAGAAAGATCGTCTTGTGCTATCTTTCTAGTGTAGGTAGTGCTATCCTTCTAATGTAGTTATACTATTTAGAACCTTTTGATATCTTACGTGCAGCTAATATGTTACTAAAATTGTAAAATTTGTTGAAGTGTTTACCTATCACAGATATGTTAGGATTAGTTCCGTTCCTCCAGCATTTGGTCAAAAGTCCATTTCTCTGCTCCGGTAGCTCAGGAGTTAGCGGTGAAAGGCAGGAGCGCTTCCTGCCTCGCTGCGTCAGTTGGGCTGCATTAACATCGCTTTGCCTTGTCTCAACTTTGCTTGACTTCACTCAGCTTGCGATCTTGTCAGTTATCCCGACTATTTTGTCGTTAATTATTATCAGTTACCTCAAAAGGGCATTTTTGAATCATACTATGATTGTTATTATAGATTCTTCCTTAATCCACAAATTTTTGTCCTGCCTTGATTCCTTATTTTGCTCTGCCTTGACTCTCTGGGCTTTTTTATTCCCCAATATGAAATCTTGGGAAATGCCTTCTCGTACATGGAAATTTCTTCAAACATTCTTCTGTAACTCAAATTACTCACTTAATATCAGTTTATCCCTTTCTTTAACTGAACATCAGGCGTTTGATTTTTTAATTGACAAATGACTATAACAATACATGCTAACCATCATTATTTACCGTGCTACCTTCCTTGACTGTTAAGACATGGTGTCTTTCCGTTGCCGGTAGCGCATAAAAACGAGGCCAGTAATACGATTATTAGTGGCGATCAGTAATGGAAAGATTATTAGTGGCGATTAGTGATAGAAAGATTATTAGTGGCGAACTGGCGATCAGTAATGGAAAAAATTTTAGTGGCGATTAGAAATGGAAAGATTATTAGTGGCGATCAGTAATGGAAAGATTCTTAGTGGCCGCCACTACCGTCCCTGTGCCCCATGGCCTTAAAGACTGCACTAACATTCCCCTGCGAGGTCATCAAGTCGGGGTCGTGAGACATTTCCTGTTCTTCCCCAAGTGGGACGCGTATCCGTCTCTTAATAAGTCTCGTTCTTATATTCATGGTTTGACTCCTAATTTATTTCCTGTGATTATTGATCATGATGTCGACGCCCTAAATCTTGACTTATCCTGTCAATGAAACATTTAAATATTTCTCAATCTTGAATATTTTTTTCAGGTTTATAGTGTAATAACTTGTATAATCATTCAAAAATGAAGCTGTTAATAGGTTTTGCGTTAGTAGCGATGGCGTCGGCCGCCAACGTCAGTGTTGCGACGAACAAAGCAACAAAGCTCCAGCAACAAAGTTGTTTCTATGACAACGCCAGCATGTCCGACACCGTATCTACGGACCTATCCGGCATCGCGGATTTCAGCTTGTCGCTGTTCAAAGTACTTTTCCCGTACAACGAGGCGGAGAATTTCTTCTTCTCGCCATACAGCATCTGGAGTGCTCTGGCCCTGGCGTATTTCGGATCTCAAGGCTCCACTGAAAAACAACTTCGTCAGGCTCTTGGAGTCAAAGATAAAGTTGACACTCTCAGGAAGTGGAGAGAACTCGAGTTCCTGTGAGTAATTTATTAGAAAGTGGTTGAATTTAGTGTAAAAATTTGCATCTAAATCGATTTTTGAAATATATTAATAAATTATATTAAAAACCAAATTTAAAAATATTTTCAATAGAAATCCTTTCGTTTACACAAATGTTACTCTCGTGTTGGAAATTTATTTTTTTCTTGGCTTTAAGTTCCCTAAACGATTTATTGACAATTATATTCCCACAACCAAATTCTCGAATTTCCGTTTTCTGTGTTTTAGTTACAAGATGCGCAGCCTGAACAAGAGCGACTACACCCTGAACCTGGCAAACCGCGCATACTTCGACAAAGCCGTCAAACTCAACCCCTGCCTCGAGAAGGTCCTCAGCAGCGAGCTCGTCGTCGCCGACCTCAGCGACGTGAGTCTTGACCAGTTAATTAGGTACACGGTTTATAATTGGTGATTTAATAGGCAAAAAGTCGACTGGAAACAAATGCGGTTTGTTATTATTGACCCACTTCCCTTTCGACAAAAAATTAAGTTTTCGGCAAATTTTTATTTTATCTAATTTTCATATATCTATATTTTCCCACTTTTGTGTTGCATGTTATTTAACTTTTAGAATCATAAGATTGAATTTCATCTCGAAAATTACTATATCTGTTTATCAACACACCATTGCATGGTGTTTGTTTCTTCTATCATTATAGTATTTGATCACGTCTTTCAAATGAATCATTAACAGAAGTATTATATATTTCTGACTGCCACCGCCTACGGCTCGTTAGCTCGCTGTTTGCATATGAAATTAAATCTTAATTGAATGACCAACGCTCGTCCGTGTCTGGACTTCAATCTTCGTATCACAACGTAGACCTTACCAACGACTATGCCTGTATAACGATAAACTGTAACCATCGGTCTATTGACAGTAACTCTCTTTACCATGTCTATAGATACGAATAGCATTGGCGACGTTGTGAGCCATTGTTCAGGAAATGTTAATCTCAGTCAAAAAGATTATAATAGAATTTAAAATAGTTTTCGTAAACAAAGGGTTTGTCAACTGACGGCGATTAGTGTAGCAAGCTTTTCGCAAACAAAGGTTTGTCAAATGACAGCAACTATTGTCGAAAGGCATGTAAGTACAAACATCATAAATGATGATTAATATAGTCAAGTATTCGTAGACAAAATGCCCGGTTTATGAAGTGACGCTGTACGTCGCATCGTCGCATTGACATGCAAGCCGTGGCCAGGGTGACAGGATGTGGCGATGTTGAAAGGATGCTGCCTCGCAGGATGCATGAAGGATGCATTCAGTGCTTCTCGCAGTTAATATAGCGAAGTATGAGCTCAGTTTATTTATATTATGTAGTTGTTCAGCGCTAGGTGCAAGTATCAAGTGTTTTTTGGCAAGAACTTCCGTTTGCTTTTCACACACAACATGTATTTCAAGCTTAAGAATTCAAAGAATTGTGGTATTTGAAAGTATTCAGCAAGTCTCTTAAATCAACGCTATTATTCAATAAAATTTACATTCTCCATCTTCATTCTACCATATTAAAGTATGAATCAATTGACCATTTCTATTACACCGGTGTGTTAAATTTAAACATTATAAAACAATAAAAAACAACTCAAGTTATTTGGGAGCAGTTGGCGTATTATGTCAAACGGATATTTTGAAAAATAAGCATTTCCGGTACTTATTTGTAAACGTAACCACTTTCTCATTTGTTTTCTTTATTGGTAACATGAACACTCTTTTGTTTTGTTCAGGCTTCAATGGCGTCTCAAATCAACAAGTGGGTATCGGACACAACCAAAGGCCACATCAAAGACCTGGTGACGTCAGGGGATCTGTCCAACAGCAACATGGTGCTCGCCAACGCTGCGTTCTTCAAGGGCACGTGGCTCTACCAGTTCAAGAAGGACAAGACTCTCAAACGCCTCTTCTACACCAACGACACTGACATCGCCTTCGTCGACATGATGGTGCAGAAGGGCAACTTCAGGCACAGTGAGTCTAAATTCTTCTGTTCCAGTGTTGCATTGTGCTTGAATGAGTATTGTACGTCACATTCTTTTACACGGGATTTCAGTACAGCGTTGTGTTTTAATCCTTGTAATCATAATAATTTATTTTTTTAGTAATATTCGTCTTTTTAGAGAACTACATGTTTTGATTTTAATAAATTTCTTATCAATAATGCTAAATTGTATATATAATGTTTTTGAAGGTATATATGACAATAAAGTCTGGCTGTTAGCATGATACAAGTATGACTGGGTGCGATTTAGTTCAAATTATTTCATTACGGTAGCTATTTAAGTAGACTGTATTGCAATCATCTCAACTTTATTACATGGATGTCTGCCAACGAATTGTGAATTTGTGTTCGTTCGGGAACAATCGATTAGAATTTATATAGAATAGAACTATTGTCTTTTTCGAAGTCGTTAACTGACGCCATGTAATTAGCATTCACTCTGACACACCCGGATCCCCCTACACCAGCCATAATTTTTTTCTATAAATGCAAGTTACTCACCGGAAACTCAAACTTTGGACATGCCTGAACGCATCAAATAAATACTGCTCAATTTTATCCTATTCAATTTTTTAGTACACCTTTTTCGTGCCCCGTTTACAAACTGAATTGTGTCGTCGTATTCTGACTGTTTTTTTTAATTTTCAGCGAAGTCAGAGGAGCTCGGCGCGCACGTGTTGGAGCTTCCCTACACGGGGGAGTCCATCTCCATGATCATCCTGCTGCCGCCCTTCATCTCGGGCGATAAGGGCTTCGACGCGATGGTGGGGCGCCTCAACTCCACCACTCTCGGCAACGCCATCGCCGACCTCTGGCGCAACGAAGTCGAAGTCTCGCTGCCTAAGTTCTCGCTCGAACAATCGGTTGGCGACGAACTTATGGATGTGAGTTGAATTTTTTTGTAATTTTCAGTTGTCTAAGTTATTTAACACTTGTCACACTGAATATGTACTTATGTACCTAACTACACTGGTTACGATTATAACGTTGTAAAATTATGCAACGTGACCAAGCTTATATAAATTTTCGATTTACTTTGTATCCTAACATTCCATTACCCGCTTAGTTTTCTTTTTCTTGGTTGCGTTCCAGAAGTACTAATCATTAGTAAAGAATTCTAAAAGTATAATCTCATGTCCACATACTGTACATATAATAGTCTCCCCGATATTTAACACTAACAACCAAATTCACTTGCAGGCACTGACGAAGATGGGCGTGACTGACTTGTTCGACCGCTCGCTGGCCAACCTGACCGACTTCTCCGCCGACGAGCCGCTCAGCGTGGGCAAGAGCATTCACAAGGCCTTCGTCGAGGTGTCGGAGGAGGGCACAGAAGCCGCTGCCGCCACCGCCCTCATCTCCTTCAGGTGAGTCCTGGCTCTACAACAGCACGGCCTATAATCCATACCATTCAGTACTGTATACATTTTAATTCTGTTCAGTGTGTACGTTGTCTAATTTCGGGAACTGCATCCCTGTGTACATATCACTACGTCATTCTCTTATTTGCTTCTCCGCGTACACTTGATCACTCTCTGTATTTACGGCTATGTGCACTCCAACAATTTTCTAGTTACCTCATAACAAGATTCCCAAACCTGTAGCATTAACAATTTAGTCCGTTGTTACATTGCTATGTGATCTAAGACAGCGTTGTTGTCACCAGATCTGCGCGCCCAGCCGGCCCCTCGAAGTTCGAGTGCAACCACCCGTTCCTGTTCATCATCCACGACAACGTCACGAAGAACATCCTCTTCATGGGCGCCTACAAGTCCCCTAAGAAGGCCGGCAAGTCCAAGAAGGTCTAAAAATGTTGTTCCTTTCTTCATAGCTTTAGCTAAATATGTAGCCTGCTATTCTTTAAGTTTAGTTCAGCGTGTTTGCTTTGATGGGTTTGAGGTGAACTGGATTGCAGTCCCTCTTGTTGATTGTTAGTCCCAGAGGGAGTAGGAGTGAACTGTAAAACGCGGTTGTAAGGAATGTAGTTTTAGTTCAGATAATAAATTTTTTCAGTTCCTCGGCTCATCTTAGACTAAGAACTTGAATGGCTGCTTCATTTTTGTTTCGAACTTCTAAAGAGGTTTCAGTTGGCAACATGAAAACTATAGCTTGAATATTAGTGTGCAAGTACAGTGATTGGATAGAATATAAAATTGGGTGTTTGAAGTTAGGAAATATCGTCATGTACGGTTGTGCTACAAGCTAGTGAATGATATGAAACAGCAAGCTGCGCACTCTTGGTCTACTGACCTCAATAATTAAACGACTTAGCGGAACCACTGTATCAAGTGTTGAAAATGTAACAAATAAATCGATCTAGTAATTATATTATAAGACTTCGGCCGAAATGCCCTGTCGGTATCGAATCATACTTGTTGCACTAGCCTCAACTAGAACTACTATGAACTAATTCAGAGGTCATCTGAATCTTTAGCCTCCGTATGCGTACTATATTAATAAGCACCAACTAGTAGATATGAAAATGTGATGAACCTAGTACTGCACCTGGAAATCAACATGATGGGTAGCGCACTCGAAGTTTTTCGAATAAACATGGAGATATCACAAATACCAACATACGATAGATTTATCCCATTGATTGTTTTTACAACTGTGTACTGGCTTCTAACTTATTCTTTGTTATTGCTTTGTTGTAAATATTTCCCTCGAACAAACTATCGCAAGACTGATTGTTTTAGGTATCTGACGTACATTTTACCGGCCAATAAAATTGTATTTTATTGTGGTTCGTTTCAATAGCCGGCCTCAGGACGAAGTGGCACTTATAGAACGTACCAGCATACCATTGTGAATTCATTGCTGCATGAATTCACAGGTAGCCATAATTTTGCACAAATTATACTTCGATATAATATATACTACAATACTATTCTATTCTATACTAAGTAGTATTATTATACAATTGTAGTATAATAATACTTATACTATTCGAAACTACAAGCTTCATAATTTTAGATTATATTAGATAAGTTCTGTAATGTAACGAATATCTGGAGGAAGAGCCCAGAGCTCATTGCCAAAGAAAGCGCTGTGAAATTTGATAGTGAAGTTTACTTTTCGTCGGAAATCTTAGGTTTTAAAGCGTTTCCGAAGTGTGTATACATGCTCGAATACTCACTATAAATTTAACAGTGAATGATGAAGAAGATAGTAATGTGACAAGGTTATGCAAAATCTATGAGAAATAAAATTAGAAAGGTAGACAATAATTATTGATGAAAAATGTTTCAGAATGAATTAAAATCAAGACATTTTATAAAAGCGTGCGTGATAGATGTGTACGGAGAGTAAATTTAAAATTTACAAACGTGGCATTATAGTTACACACGAATTGCGACCACATGTTACTCAGACGAGCTAACTAAAAACGTGACGATGGTATCTGTGATACCAAAGGAAAACGATAACAACATAATATTAAAAGTAACGAAAATGGCAAGCTCACAAAGCAGCGTTTCCCGACACGAAACGTTCACGTTGTGCTGCTAAACGTTTCTCAATCGGATCAGCGTTCCGATGTGTATTGATTCTCAACAGTATAGTATGATGAAACGTTGAGTAAAGATTCATCGGTGACTCAAATTACTGCACACTCCCGATTGAAACATTGAGGCTTCATACCATCGATAACTTTTTCATTGATAAAAATTTTATTTTCAACATTATATTATTTTTGCAGAGGCGAGGGCCCTGACAGTGAAACGTTTACTGGCATGTGATGGTTTGCTGCTTCCAAATTTCTATCATAAAAACAGATATGGACCTGGAATTACGTATTCAACTGATTTGAAAAAAAAAAGACTTAATTTAATCCCGTTTGCGTTTCGAGGATGTTTTAAATCCCTTTCAACCATCTTAAAGCCGATAGTGAAATTGAATAAATTAAATAACTGACTACCTTAAATACATAACTTCTTAAAACTAGTAATGACTCATAAAACCTCTGAACAACCGGTCATATATCTGACGCTAAATTAATGTTGATTAAGCGTTTAAACGTTGAATTCGCGTCTCTCAAACGTTTTTTCAGCGACATTTGCACGGAGGTTAAAGTATATTCGTTTGCCTTAAACAGCGCGGCATACTGTCGCTTCAACCTCTCCTTGATGAAATTCTACAACGCTCATCACTTTTAACATTTCTAAATACAAAATTTTTTAATCGTTTGCCCTGAACAGCGCGGCATACTGTCGCTTCAACCTCTCCTTGAGGAAGTTGTAGAAGGCGACCTCGACGGTCATGTTGCGCGCGATCTCAGCTCGCACCCATGGCGCCACCTTCGGCTTGTAGAAGTTCTTGTTCATGAAGAACTGCTTGCCGTGGATCTTATCTGAGAACAAATATTCATACCTTTAATGACAATGATTAATAAACTACTATTTTTGTATTTAAAAATTGTGGGAAATATTACGTAATTTTACATTCAAGAGTTCGTTAGAGCAACAGCGCGGCTTTTTTCTAAATCCATAGGTTTTAGTAGGTTATATTATATTTTAGAGTACGGTACCGTACATTAAAATTTGAAAATGTTTGAATGTTTACAGTTAGTGCATCATATTGGTTTTAGTATACTTTTTAATACAGAGACTTGATGCTACTTATAGCACCACCACACCACCCATAGCCTCACAACACCACCCATGGCCCCACCACACCACCCATCGCCTCACCACACCACCCATGGCCTCACCACACCACCCATGGCCTCACCACACCACCCACGGCCTCACTCCATGGCCTCACCACACCCCCCATGTCCTCACCACACCATCCATGGCCTCACCACACCACCCATGGCCTCACCACACCATCCATAGCCTCACCGCCCTCACCATAATACTTAGCCGTGACGTTAGCAAAGAAGCGTGGCACGTAGCGCTCCAGCACAGCCAGCGTCAGCGGCCACTCCTCCAGCAGCCCCACGACGGCGTAGCTCTTCTCCACGTGACGCTTGGCCAGCGCCAGCGCCTCTGCGCTCCCAAACTTCCTGACCACCGAAATTGTAGTGAAAAATTTAGTATTTATAGTTCATTTGGCAAAAAAACATGAAAATCAAATAAAAATAGAAATTGTAATATCTTTACCACTAGGGCTCACAGCTGAATAGGGAAAGTTTGGGAAATACATTCGCTCCCGAACTTCCTGCCCAGAGAAATTATCGTGTAATATTCAGCAGCATTTTCGGTTAATTTGGCAAATTAAAAGATTAATCAAATGAAAACAATCATGGTATAGTATATTCCATTAAAAGTAACTAAATCAATGGGGAAAGTTCAGAGGAGTTAAAAATCGGAGGTCAAAGCTAGGCGCTTTTTCCTTTGCAATGTACATGGGAATTGCTATTACATATTTATTCGAGTAGCAAACCTCAACTTTCTTCCATCATCATCAATGAATCAAATAAGAAAAATGTAAATCCAGCACAAATATTAAATTTATTTATTGAAATTTATATTTTAATTAAAATTTATGCCATTCATGAAACTTTTACTTGAGATACGCGAAGCTTTGTTCCCTCAATTTACTTCACGGTTCCTTTTTTTGTTAATTTCCTCATATTTTCAAGAGAATTTGAAAGACATTTTTTGCCCTGGAATAAGTTCAGTTGGCATCGTCTCACTGAGACCTTCTTGGATCTTTACTACACGCCGTGCTGTGCACATGACAGCCCTGCTTAGATATTGTCCTTATTACACGCTGAGTCAATATCCTCTCTATTAAACACGTACCCTGACTTCATTCTATGCTTTGCCCATCGCAATGCTGATGCACCGCCTTAGACGCCGAACTCTCGGTGCTCGCTACCACCGCGCTACAGTGACTGCGGATGGTCAACTCACGCGCACTGCGGATGGTCAACTCACGCGCACTGCGGATGGTCAACTCACGCGCACTGCGGATGGTCAACTCACGCGCACTGCGGATGGTCAACTCACGCGCACTGCGGATGGTCAACTCACGCGCACTGCGGATGGTCAACTCACGCGCACTGCGGATGGTCAACTCACGCGCACTGCGGATGGTCAACTCACGCGCACTGCGGATGGTCAACTCACGCGCACTGCGGATGGTCAACTCACGCGCACTGCGGATGGTCAACTCACGCGCACTGCGGATGGTCAACTCACGCGCACTGCGGATGGTCAACTCACGCGCACTGCGGATGGTCAACTCACGCGCACTGCGGATGGTCAACTCACGCGCACTGCGGATGGTCAACTCACGCGCACTGCGGATGGTCAACTCACGCGCACTGCGGATGGTCAACTCACGCGCACTGCGGATGGTCAACTCACGCGCACTGCGGATGGTCAACTCACGCGCACTGCGGATGGTCAACTCACGCGCACTGCGGATGGTCAACTCACGCGCACTGCGGATGGTCAACTCACGCGCACTGCGGATGGTCAACTCACGCGCACTGCGGATGGTGTCCACAGAAGAACTCGATGGTGTGGCCGAAGTGCGTGCGGCCGACGTGGCGGCGACACTCCTTGTCTTGTGGGTCATCGAGACACGCTTCGATGCTCTGTGATGTGAGTAGAACTTGTTTAGTATAATTAATATTATAATTTATGGTGCAGTGTTTATTCAACGCATCATGTATATTAAAAATCATTATTATTGGTGCGTTCTTATCTTGCGTTAATGCACTGTAAGAAAAATATTAACTAACGATTGTTCAATACACCCTTGATTTACGATTTTTAGCCTAGAATAAAAACCCCTGCAACCACGCACTATGTTCACGTCAACAAAATAAAAAAAAAGACAAAATTTCGTTTGGATATTTTAGCTACCTAACTTTTACAATAAGTTAAGTTTATGGTATATTAATACTATACTTTAAGGTAAGGTAAACTTAACTCTACCACATTTAAATAGAGTTTTCAACATTTGTTACTACCCAAACCCAGATCTTCTTGAGGAAGATGCGCTTGAGGACCTCGTGGTCCGGGAAACGCGCGTGACACAAAAAAAACGTAGCCAATTATTCGCCTAACATTATTTTCGTCACTTAACTCGTTCAAGATGTACATTTGTTACGTCTCAATAATTGACCTTCTTGAGGAAGTTGCGCTTGGGGAGCTCGAGGTCGGGGAAGAGCACGTGGCGCTCGACGACCTGGTAGGGCGCGCGTGCGCGGTAGAAGAGCGCAACCGCGCGGTCCACGGGCTCGCGCACCACGCTCACCTGCACGGGCTGCCGCCCCCCGTACCTGCGCATGGGAGGAGGGGTTGGGGGGAAGGGATTAGGGGATGAGGGGTTAGGGGGGAGAGAGAAGGGGTTAGGGGGAAGGGGCGTTAGGAAGAGGAGGTAATAGAGGGTGAAAAATCGGGGTGTTAGGGGGGAAGGTGGTGTTAGAGGGTGAGTTGGTGTGACCTTACTGGGTAAGAAGAGGTTAGGAGTTGAGAGGCGCTGGTCATTTTGAGTGGTTGCTGTTTGAAATCGAGAATATCCCAACTCACGTGGCGAAAATGTCCCCCCAAAATCCCCTCACTTGCCCCAGATATCCCCTCACTTGCCCCAGATATCCCCCAAATATCCCCTCACTTGGGGAAGTCGAGGTATGCGAAGGAGTGGACGAGGGCAGTGGCACCCCTCATGTGGGCGGTTGTGTTCACGATGCGCGCCTGCCGCCGCAACAAATAATTAATACAAACTATTAAATAATTTATTGTATTGTATGAGTGTTGAGTGTATAATGTATTATATACTAGCAGGTAAATAGCTCGATCGTGCACATCTAGAATTCCGTTCTCTCGAATCCCGCCATCATCACTCCCATATGAAAGTCGTTTCAAAATAAGAAAAAATGGTATGCGCCTTTTTACTTAAATTTATAAACATTAATTAAAAAATTAAAAATCGAATCTGGATATAACTTTCTCCTACCAGCCGTGCAACACCTTGCTATTCTCCCACTAAGAATAAAATGAAAAATACCTTCCGGGAGAATTACAAGGGAAACCTCTGTTGACACTTTGAAAGGACACACAAGAAAATGTCAGTATCAATAGTCTGTCTTTCATTATAGTTGTTTTCACTATTTATTTAAACACTATTTGTAGTTGTTTTCACAATTTAAACGTTTAAAATTGCTGCCCTCCGCTTTTACAATTATTCTGCGACTACATAGCAGTCATGTTAAGTTAACCAGGATAAATTAATCTTCCGCTGATGTTAATAATAATAATAATAATATAATATGATAATTATAATAGTCATCTTCCGCTGATGTTAATTCTAATTTAGTAATTTCGGAACATTTTTAATCTTAATCATTATGTTGTTACAGCATCATTTAACTATCATTCTATTTCGATACCTTGACTTCTTCCTTATCGATATGGACGATCAAGGTCTTCTGCGGTGGTTCTGATATCAACTTAAAGTGGTTCTCAGTTTTAAGGAAGCCAAGGAGGTTCTTGACGGAGGAAGAACCGCTCTGCAGGATGGGGGTGAACAACAGCTGCTCCGGCGCCCCCCGCGGGGTTATGTTCAGGGGGGGACCGAGGGGGACTTTCTGGGGAGGGGAGAGGGGCAAATCACTAAAACAGGAATGGAGGTACCTTTCTTGCGCGGTAACAAACGCATAAATATGTCATAGAAGTTCACAAATCATAAAAAAATAATACTGATCAAGTAATACTTGAAAATCATTTTATTACCCAATAATTAAATTAAAAGTTTAATCACAGCCATTATATCAATGTTGAAAATCAGTAGGTATTGCAGTACTCCAGTTGAATGAATATATGGTGAGACTGTATAAGGATCGATGTAGTTAGGTATGTATTTCAATAACAGTGTCGAGATGAATGAGAATATTTATTATTTAATAATTATCAATATTTATTGAATTAGGATATTATTTATGATTAGTCCGAGAGCATTATTTTCTACCGAGACTGAAAGAGGGGAAATTCTGGAATATCCCAAAAGAGGTACACACAACATTAATTTTACTAGCAATAGAATTAACATGGAAAAATTGAATAATTCGGAGGGAGTTCAAATTAACGATCCTTCTTCGCAACGTTCAAGTCTGCTGTTCTTTTTTTAATAGGTATAATATTGGTGAAACGAGAATGAGTGAGGGTGTAGAATAGTGGGTAGAATGAGAGAGTGAGAGTGTAGAGTGTGGAGTAGAATGACGTGCTGGTGTTAAAAATGTAAATTAAATAATTTAAGAGCATGTGAGATTTGATGGCGATGCTTTAAATTAAACGAAAGGGTAACACTTTAACCACACAATCCAAGCTCAAACGCAGTGAAAAACCTCGCCAATTTACCGTCATTTTTGTTGCGCGGAGTGTAAGCAAATTGCTTGAGCTACAAGCAACGGTTGATAACGTCCGTCTCCAGCCACAGGTAATCAATTTCCCTTTCAATATCACTGAAGGAACGCGTCAAGTACAAACCTTTCCATGCGGTTACCGACTCAAGGCTACAACCGTCGTTGGGTTTTCACGTCAGGCGCGGTTAGTGAAAATAGCTTCGAATATCGGTAACGTCTGACTTAAATAATGCGCTATATTGTCTCTGGTTGCGCTCGTTTCGGCTGCTAATTCATGAATGTTTTCACTAGCCTCACCTGTGGGTGGGATTAGAGATTGAATAAAATTTAAAAATTTAGTGGCAGCAGTTGTGCGTTAGTGAGCGATCAGTGGCCTTACACAGTGGAAGTATAAGACGCGCAGTGAGTGGTGCAGTGAGTGTCGCAGTGAGTGTCGCAGTGAGTGTCGCAGTAAATGTCGCAGTGAGTGTCGCAGTGAGTGTCGCAGTGAGTGGCGGAGAGAGAGGCGTCCAGTGAGTGGAGCACTGAGTGGCTAACTTAATAGCGCAAAAAGACACGCAGTATGGCGCGCAGTGAGTGACAGGATTAAATCTGAGTAACGGCTTCCAATTGAAAAATAAAACGCTAACAAATAAAACAAATCAACAGATGAGACACAAAATAAAATTAAACATATTCCAGCACAGACTGAAATCAAGTAAAGAAATTAAATTCTCCATTCAATGAAAAAATTTAGAATTGAAATGTGTTGATTCTTGGCATCGGAACCCAAAACGCTAGGTCAGCGCACCTAGAGAAAGCTGCGTGGTGTTTCTGGAGGAAGAATTAATGAAGGTTGGGAGTGAGGGCAACCCCAAGGGAAAGTCGGGGACAAGTGCTGGGAACGAAGTTGCAGAGATAGGGGATGGGCGATGGGAAAGGAGAAGAAGAAAAACTGGGTTGAGCAGATAAGAAGAGGAAAGCAATGTTTTTAGAATAGAGGAAAGAGAGAAAAAAGAGAAAACTGGGTTGTAGAGACAAGAAATGATAGAATTGAGAAAAAGAAGATTGTTTGTGGAGAAAAGGATGGTAGAAGCGAGAGGTGAGCTACTGGGTTGCGCAAATTCTAATATTAGCAATGAAGATAATCAAAGATGGTAAGGCATCGGGGTCAATAAAATCAAGCTATGTTATGGTATAGGGACAAAATAATTTCATCCGTATACCATTACATGGGATGATGTAGTGATGGAAGCTCATAATATAATATTGCGTCCATAATAAAATAATAATGTGGTGTCAGTTTTAATAAGGCTACGAAAGCCTATCGCCGACTCTCAACCATCCGACCATCTTTCCAATTTCGACCAGAATTTTCACAAAGAGATGCAGGTTTCGAACCAATTCGCTGCTCAAATCTTGGTAATCTTAAGACATTCGACCGCGTCATCATTTTTCTGCCTCATTACAGTTCAAGCGTCGTAGCAAACCAATTCGTTTGACACGAAGCCTAATCAGGAAAAGCGACATAGTACAAAAATTTTCATGGAGACTAAACTAAACCTGGATGCTATATAGGGTGTTGTAGTCTGGTTAGCGTTGTACGACGGGGCTATACAAGAGTCACATCTAAGAGAGGATATTCAAGATGGAGAAATCGAAATGAAAGGCTCTCAACATTATCGAGCAGACCTACAGCAAGGCAGAAAAAAAGGAGGCTTTATAGTCTACCCTCTAAACTCCCTCGCGGCAAAATCAGTGCCTCTCTTCCGTGTACCGACTATTTATAGCGAACAGTGCCTGTTCCGTACCGCCTGACTGCCATCCGCAAAAATTCAGTGAAACTCTTGAGAGAATAGAAACAGAGTTGGCCAATTTGGGTGAACCTTCCCCAAATATTGTGGTTGCAGCAGATTTTGAGGATACTTAATGACAGCTGCAAGACTCGCACGAGGCTGAGCAACAAGTAGCGGAGACGCGAGCTGTAGCGGAGACGCGAGCTGTGGCTGCCTTTCGGGAGAACCCCAAATATTTCTACAAATATGCCCATGTCAAAAGCCAAAATCAGAGACGCAGTGGGGCCTCCGAGAAATAACGACGTCCTTATTAGAGACGACCAGGGCATGTGCGAACTGCTATAGCACAGTTTGAATAAGTATTCAGCGAACCCTGATACTGAAGACAGGAGAACGAATTTGGAGTCCTTCAAGTACTACCGGGGAGGAGGAGGGGGCGGGTGCTGATGAACATCGAGTTTGAAATACCGGATCTAGAAAGGAGTATGCAATAATTATCGACTTATTCGGCTCCTGGACCAGATCGAGTCCCCGCAGTGATACAGAAAAATATTTTGGTGCCCTAGAGGTCCTTCTGAATTTGCTCTGGAAAACATCATTGAGAATCTACAAAAGAGGGGCGAGAGACAAACCCCAAAATTACAGGCCGGTTACATTAGCATCACATTTGAGAAGGTCGTACGCAGAAGGTTGGTTCTGTACATAAAGGAAGCTGTCCTTTTCAACAGAAGACAACACGGTTTTAGGCGAAATCGTTCCTGTTTGTCTCAGCTACTGGAGAATACCCCCAAAAGTTGGAAGCATCACCACCAAATGCCACCTCTTCCATGCTGGATGAGGGGGCCTGGAACGTGGTGTATTTAGACTTCGCGAGAGCGTTGGACAAAATTGACCAAGGAGTGCTCTTCAGAAAATTAAGACTACTGTAGGTCGGAGGTGATTTGTTGGCATGGTTCCACAGCTTCCTAACTGAAAGACTACAAGCTATCGTTGTTGGAGGCTCGAGATCGAGCGAGGCTAGGGTGAAGAGTGGAGTACCACAGGGAACGGTACTCGGCCCTATCCTCTTCCTCATCCACGTGGCCAATATAGATGTTGCAGTGAACCATGACTGGATGTGTTCTTGGACACAATCCTTGATGGTCCGCTAATGCACCTCTAGCAGCGGCGAAAAGCAAGCAATAGCATTGTGCTTCAGCTTGCGCTATAGTTAGAGGCGGCGATCCATCGTGGCCGGAACTGCCATGTCCGAAACATGTACTAAGGATATACAGCCACACAGCCATGCCATCATTCAGCTGTGCAGCCAAGGGGAAAGTGAGGTACAGTGGGATACGTCTCACACGTCAATTATTTAATATACCTAAAAAGGGGACCAAACCTTTTTCTGCCACGTCATTCATTGCATTGACATGTGTGTCATTACTAGTGAACTGCTGTTGAATATTATCCTTTAAAATATAAAATTTCCAACGTGTCCCACTGTCCTCCATGACCTAGTGTACCCCCACTTTCCCCTACATCCACGCAGCCATGCAGCCTCTTGCGTGATGAACAGCACAAGGAAAGAGCGGCACTCGACACAGAACACTTAGAAAGTAATAACTGAAAATCACAGAAATCGCTCCGTGTTTTACAAATTTACAAGCATATTTTATCCTGAGTACATCCTGAAGCTCTACTTTCAGTGCAGGGCAAGCGAAAATCAAGTTCTTTATGCAACAACGATGCTCGGTGAATGTGAGCAGAGAAGGTTTACACACAGGAAATACATTGCTTTTTTTTGTAATGTTAGATTAAAATGCATTCTTATCCAGTAAACAAAATCTGTTTATTCAGTACCCTTCATTTCAAGTTCACATAGTGGCAGAATTTCGGATAAAATTCTGTATTAATTAAAGACCATTATTTTCGAATTTGAAGCCAAGTTTCCCATTTATGGACGATCACTCACCCGACTGATTTGTTCCTTCTTCCCGACTGATTTGTTGTTCAGGATGTTCGGGCCCTCGGGAGGTCCTCAGGCTGGACTGTTGCAGCTGCACCTTCTCCGCCGTGTAGGACACGACCGAGAGGTGCACGTACAGGAGCACCGCGCATGGCGTGCATACCATCGCAACCACGTCGCTCAGCCTGCGAGCATCAGGCGTATTAGAGGGGCTGGCGCTTCGCGGTGGTTTGGGAACACGAGACGTATTAGAGGGGCTGGCGTTTAGTAGATTGTGAACACGAGGCGTATTGGAGGGGCTCGCGTTTGGTGGTGATTGTGAACACGAGGCGTATTAGGACTGGCGTATGGTGGTGGTTTGCGAACACGAGGCGTATTAGAGGGGCTGGCGTATGGTGGTGGATTGTGAACGCGAGAAGTTTTAGAGACTGGTGGTGGCTTGTGAACACGAGACGTATTAGAGGGGCTGGCGTATGGTGGTGGTTTTGTGAACACGAGTTTTGTGAACACGAGACGTATTACAGAAGCAGGGGTTTGTTGATTATGAAAAGACGTTAATATTAACGTCAACATAAGACGTTGATAACAATGTCTCTTGAGGCTAATGCTGACGTCTCTTGCTTGCGTTATCAAAAGTGTACCGAGTGTGAGGATTCGGTGGGTCGGTGCGGTGAGCTACACCCTGCCATCGTTCGTCACGGACGGGAGAATATGTAGCACTCGATCTTATCCAGCGAGCGGGGGCTTAATTACTAGAATCGAGGCTATAATCATACGATTCTATGATAATAAAATGCAACGCAACATTTAAATCGCGCTTAGTGATAAATGATTTGCTGAGAACATCGCATTTCATTTTGCGGGCTAATACAATGAAAAATATTTTAAATTTATTATATTGAACGAATTTGATAATAAGCAAAATAGTAGACCCATATATCATTAGTTGTCAGGCCCCTGCTATTCTAGAATAGCAAGGGGCCTAATTTGTCCCTATAAGTCAATTTGTCTAGTTTTAATAACGGATAGTAGACAATCGAAAAATAAACAATGAAAAATTATTGCCTAATTGAGAAAATTACTTTATATGACTCAATTTTTTAGAACGAAAGTTTGGACGACATGTCTGGTTTATCGAAAATCGTTCAATATATTCAATATATAAATATAATGCATGGAATCTATGATTAACCATTAATTTAAGGCTCACCTGTAGCGGCGTCTGCCCATGATGGGTGGCGGTTGTTGCATCAATGGACACAATTTTTATAGTTTATTAAACACGGCCACGCGATAATTCATTATTTCATAAATACTTTAGCTTCTTATATGATTGATAACCAATACATTATTTCGTCACCACAAACTGGCAGAAAAAGCCAGGAGTTATTATTAGTGAACATCAAGTTCACGAAATAAATATTTTTTTAAATTGCACCTGTAAAAATAATCATCTTTTTAAAACCCATATTGATTAATAATATTTAGTGTACTTTGAGCTTAACGTTGATTATTTTCAAAATGTTTAATCAAGCTAGGATTTAATTTATGCCAAGACAAATCCGTTTCGATTTTCGAACATTTAATGACGACAGATCACTAAGACGGTGATGGTAAATCATCTTCAAACGATCATTAAGCCGGTGGTGCGAACCATCTCAAATGATCGTCATGACAGGATTTGTATTTTTAATAAATCATGAATATTACAATTTACGTAATAGCAAGCTACTGAATGAAAGTAGATTCGACAATGCTACGCAATGCTCACTCCAATACTAAATACTACCGGTTACGCTTTAAATATCAACTAAAATTTATATTATCCATTATCATTATATTTACAATGCAGCTAAATTCGTACACACATTGCAGCGCCCCTGTCAAGGAGAGGTTGCATGTAATGGCAACTACAAAATATCTTCGCAACATAAAATATACGAGATCGAATTTCATAACAATTCATTTGTGAGGAAGGGGTCGCACCTATAGATATATGTATATTCTACTGATGACGTAGAACAGAAAAAGAATTAAAGAAACAGCTCGGTTATGACTATCATACTATGTAAGTGTAAAGTCAAAGAGATTACTGTATTATTTACGCAACAAGGGCCATGACTTTGCAACCAGAATTAGAAGCAGACATGGATCTCAGAATAGCAGGAGTTGCGGCATCGTTTGGCAATGCGTGGTGTTTGGTGCGCCGGCAATCCGGTTCTGAGGTCCCGTACGGTCAAGGAAAAAAACACGTTCAGGTTCATTAGTTCGAGGCAGCGTATACACCTGAGCGTAGAATGTACTGCCTGTGAGAACATGGGCCGTAGTATCGGTAGTAAACTCAGCGAAATGCATGGGTTATGGTGCCAAAATAATTACACGCCTTCTTACGTTACGTATACTGAGGCGAGTTTTGATTCACTGTGGTTCTAACAATTAACAATGAATTACAATTGAATACAACCATTTTCGATTGAATACAACCATTAAAACAATTAACAATGAATGAATTTGAGCAATGTTTTATCAATGAATCATGAATCAATATCAAACAATATTCGAGCAAGACGTCATGTTCGTAATAGATATGGCAGAAAGTTAAGCCGATACTGCCGGCTTAACTTGCCGGCTCTTTACTGCGAATTGGGTTGACTATACAATTGGCATTTCTGTGCCGCATTCAATCTGCGGTCACGTTGGGTTTCGTGGACATGCGCTCCGAAATATATCTGGCGATTGGCCTCTTACAAGCACATAAAAAACATGGCACGTTCCATAAATAGTGATGGTTTTTGAAGTTATTATCAGATTTTTTCAGAAAAATTTCTAACAGTAACTTTAAAGGAATACTGAATTTGCTTTCCAACAAACCATTCATTTTAATTGTTTGAAAATAACATAAAAAAAACGATTGTACGGCGTCCGTTCATCTTGAAAAATAATCGTTGCGCCCCGCTTGTCACAGTACCTATACTACTTGATGACCGCGTCTGAGTGGCTCGCCAGTGCGACTCTGGCATGATAGTCTTGACCTCATTTGACGCAGATAAAGTCGGATGGTGCGATGACCATCTGTGTCTGCTGTCTGGCTTTCCGGAGACGACGCTCGTCTTCACGCTTTTGATTGCGCAGCTCCTCGCCCTTCGTGACTCCCTCGCGAACGAACTGTTGCCAACTGCAGCGGTAGCTGCAAGCTGCACCCAGGTTTGGGTGTCGATTTTGGTTTTTTTGAGGTCGCGTTTGTAGACTTGCTTAGAACGCAGTGCCGGCGGCCATTTGAGCGTGCACCCGTGTCTAGTTCTCCATAGAACAAGTCTCATGGTGTGCTACCGTACTGCATACGATACACATTGCTGAGCAGGCAAAGGAGGAGATGCATGTTCATTTCTTATTGCGCAAGCTTGTGTTTCTTACTCAGTCCAGCCATAAAACGTTGAGAATGCGACGAAGGCAGCGCATGTGAAAGCACTCTAGGCGGTTCTCCTGTTAGGTGTACGTATTCCAGGTTTCACTACTGCACATAAGGGTATAAGGACGCATGCCTGGTGCACTTTGAGCTTGGTGTTGACAGCTGGTTGTTAAACCAAACCCTCTCGCTCACTCTGACCATCACACTGGCTGTCTTGTCAATCCTCTTATAAATCTCACTGTTGAGAGATAAGTTGTTTCTGATGGAGCCCAGGTAGGTGAAATGCACCCCTGCCTTCGCCCAGGAGAGGGCGTCGATGGCTTTACTGGGTTGTTTAACTAAGGCTCAGCGTTCAGAGCATCCAGGACAGGCAAGTTCTTAAAAGAGTTCAGCGTTTAGTGTGAAACGTAGTTTACATTGAAGTGAAGGTGGGGATAGTGTTCAATCATGCAATCTGCTCGGTCTTGTTGGCAATGGGTTCAGCCGACTAGGTTTCAATAGAGCCGTCTTTACAACCGGTCTGCCAGTTTTTCGCTGGATCCTCTCGTACAGACCCGTTAATATTGCCTGAATGTGAGGCCCACTGAATACTGTCTGATAGTAGCATCCAATAGGCGATTGGCTATTGGAATCAGAGTCACAACATGTGTCTATCATCACTAAAATAACTATTAAAACCATCATAATTAATTGCGCAACAAACGGTAGGAGTTTAGTACACGATTAAGCCATTAAAATTAGCCGAATCATTTAAATCAGATCAATGGTTGGTTATATCGCAATAAAAACTAGCTTTTGATCATATTCAAATAATATTTGAGCAGAACTAAAAAAAAACTAGAACTGCCGGCCAGCTGCGCATCGAAATCGCGTGACACGCACCAAGGTTCCTCCAATCCAGACTTCAGGAAAAGCGTGCATGAAAATGCCTTAAAAGAAAGTTCCATGCGCTGGACTGAACGTTAAAAGAAACTAATTACGCAGCGTGATCGTCTGCACGTGGTAAAACTTCAACGCGCAAATAACACTCGTGCACCGGTCTAGAGCTCCAAATGTTTTGAAAACTTCATGAAAGTTTCCATTTCACTCCAGCGTGAAGAACCTTCAATTTCTGTGGACGATTTAGTATCATTGACACAGAGACACTCGAGTCTCCCATTTGTCATACGGTAGTTTAGATATGGAGCAGGTTTTATTTCCAAGACACAGACACAAATGTTCCTCAGAAGTGATTTTTAGTTTAAGAAATGAAATATTTTCTATTGAAATACTGACATGTGAATTGCCCAACTCAATATTTATGGGTTATCTTCATGTCGGAAACTTCAACTCGGAGCTACAGGACAAGACCTTTAGGTTTAGGGCTTTCCAGTCCCTCTAGTCTGCGTACACAAGTCTTAGATCTCGCTTCATGCTTGCTCTACAATCTAGATAATGCATGCACATTAACAATTCTACAACTATAATTATTGGAATTTTTAATTGCTTTCTAAAACAACTATCTTACTGTAATGTACAAAGTTTGTCGAAGTTTTCATTTCAAGTTCGGAGTTACTCAAGTTTTGAAAGACCTCTGTTTGGTCGATACAAATTATGGAGAATTTTCTCTCATCAATAGCTAATAATTAATTTCTGTTCGTGACATAATTAGCTCAGGGGAAACGGTGCTGCACGCAGGTAAAATCATGCACCGGACTGTATAATTTTATTCATCATCCGCCATAAAGTTTCCTTACGGAAGAGTGGTTCGTATGTGACAGGCAATTATCACTGGAGTATTTTTATTGATAAGGTTTTAAAGTCGTGTGAAAAGCTAGACTTAGAATAAATTACTATTTTTTAATCCATGTACCTGTTAAAAAATAAGTGCGCAGTAAGTGGACATGACTTTATTTGACACAAACACGACAAGTATTTGAAATTTAAATGGAATCATAAACGTGAAGAAGATCGCGTCGTTACAGCGATCACGCGTTACGCTCATTATTCCAATAAATTGTTTCTCATAACAGAGACATCGTTTAGAGATTAGTTTAATATTTCGGCTATAATGCAATAAGCGAAGCGAATAGTGAAAACGTACGCGACTACTATACTAGACAATCGTACATACACATCATTGTATGCACATCAACCACTCCGTCGTATACTTTCATTTTAGTATGCTATTCAATTTAAATTTTGAGATAGCATCGCCCAAATAATCTACCCTATCCAAGTGGAATGTACCCTACGCACGCAGAAGTACCCTATGTAGTACGCACGCTGAAGTACCCTACTAACGTTGGAGCACTCAACGATTTATTAGTACCCTGCGAGCGTAGAACCTCACCTCGTAACTACCCCAGGCACGGAGGAGCTACCAAGCAGCTAGTGCGTCAGGTTTTCCAGCACCGCCAGTGTCGGCCAGCTAACGGGTTTTGGGCCCAGCGTGGGGCTAAGCTTCTTGGTGGCATTTTGCAGAGCTGGAGATTTGCAATGCCATGATAAACTTTAAAAAAATCTTTCCCAGACGAAATTTCTCTAATTAATCAAATAATAAATAGGTCATTTAAAAGATTAATGTAACTTTATAAAAAGGACAGCTTACTTCCCATTACTTTTTCATTACCTAAAATTAAAACCAAGAATTTATGCGGCATGAAATTTTAGAATTCTATTCATATACTATTTAAACACGATTTAACTTTTAGTCCTTTAGCACTAGATTTAATCCTGTTCAATTGAACTAGGAAGTGCAAGTTCCGAAATTTTCGATTTGTGGAGCACCGAGAGCTAGAAAGCCGTGAGCAGACGCAGCTCAACCTAACTAAACGGCGCGCGCGCGACCTAAATCTTAGGAGCTATCAGCCACCTTGCATGCTGTCCCGCAGCTACTCGTGAAGCGTTCATCACTATACGAATGATCAATTCGAATGATCAGCCACCATCACTGTTACCTCGCATGCTTTCTGTCCCGCAGCTACATGTGAAGCGTCCATCACAATGATCAGTCATCACGTGATCAGTGATCATCACGTGATTCGTGACTGATCATCACGAATGATCAGTCATCACCACTGCTACCTCGCAGATTGTCTCGCGGCAACATGCGGAGCGTTCATCACTATATAACTCATGATCAGTCATCACCACTGCTACCTCGCATGCTGTCTGTCTTGCGGCAACAAGTGAAGTGTTCATCACGATACAAATGATCACCACTATCACTGAATGTAAGCAAAGCTGCACTGTGGGAGACTTCAATACATACCGAGGGTGAGGGTTAATAGGATCGTATAGTGCCATCACTGATTAGTCGTCTAAAAGGTCATCACTGATTAGTGTCATCACTAATCAGCGTCATCTCTAGTGCCACCATTATTAGTGTTATCATTAATTAGGGTTATTATTAATTCGTCTCCTCACTAATCGATGCAGACCGAATTCTTTCACCGTGCTAAGGTGCACGCTTACATGGCCTAGAAAATGTTACGGTACAAATAGAACAAATTGTATAGAGGAACAAGTTGAATAGCACAATGAATTAAATAGAGAACAATGCAACAATCCAGCGGTTTGTGGAGACACTTTAATTGTTAACCACTACAGCCAAAAGAACTAACGGTTAAATTTCCAGTAAAAAAAAAGAACTCAGTTAAATTTCCTTTAACTGAGAAACTGGAGCTGTTTGGAAACCAGAAACTGGATGAATGGGACTGTTTTAGAAAATCGTCTTGTTAAAAACTTGGGATTTAAGCGTCTTTTGCATGGAAGCATTAGATAAATTAATGAATAAACCCATACATTAGGTCGAAAATTTAAAAAAGGCCAGAATTTGGAAATCTGTAAATCGACGGCGAATTAAAGTCGATGTGAGACACGAAAGAACATTTCCATTTACAGAGAGCAGGTGGAAGACATGACGGCGAGGCGATATCACCACCATGAATTTATTGTGACGTAATAACTTTAAATCACTTGTGTGAATAATAAATTTTTATCACTTGGCGTAATAATTCACGACAAAATTCCTGATGAAAACTTGCGCTAATTCGTTACAATGAACTGAGCTCGGTAAACCACAAGCATTTGAGCTTTCAAGGCAGAGAAACGAAAAGCTGTTGGGCATATTTCTTGCATCACATGGTTTAGAACTCGTATCATGTGAGTAAAATTTATGTTTAGACGGTTCGGTTGCTAACAATTTCCACTGGCCCCGGTTGGAACAAAGCTAAAAGACATTCGAATCTTTTTAAATTATTATTTCTACTTATTTCATTGAGGTAGACGTAACCAGTTTTTAAAGAATTTGTTTTTTAACATCACGCATTGCATGCATCGTAGTAATCGTTCAACAGCTAAAAATTCAAAAGCATAGGAAATGTTAAAACCCCTCAAACTTTCATGACCGCTTTGAATTAATGTTAGGTTCAATTCCCTTGAAGTCAAGTGTAGTTCACTTGCATTGGTCATTGAATAACCGGAGCCATTTAACATATCGACAGAAATACAATAACTAGACATTTTTGAGCCCCTGAGATTCCCCACTTTACTTTGGAGGAAAAATACTAGGTATGTTGCAAATTGCAATGCCGAGAGCTTGCCGGTCAGTTGGGGCGTGGCCTCGCTACTTAAGACTTTAGGCACCTAGATTGATTAAAAATTAGATGTGATTTCATCATTGGAACGTTAGAAAACGTGAAATTTTGTAGCAAATGAATAGATGATGCAGCGAAAATTTATATGTAGCTAAAATACGAGGCAACAAAAAATACGGGGCTGAAAAGGAAGGCCTTAAAGCAAAACTATCACAAATAACGAATAATCCATTGCAGGGAAAATGCAACCCAACATAATTTGCCGAAATGGGACTCATCGTGATCAAGTTGTTACGCAATGGTGTTTAGACGAACGACGAGGCCCTCTTTGACTACCGGTATGTTTTCCAAATTCCGCTCCTAGGTGACGTCGTGACGAGATCGGAGAGACTATGCATGCAGTATGGCCGAACATTCAAATAAACGGCAAACGCTTCGCACGTTCGCAGTTCACGAACCTCTTGACTGAACCTCGGTTTCGTAGTTTTCCGTCCCGAGCCTCTTCATACAAGATTACTGGCACACCGTGAACGGATATTTGAGTATTAATGAGAATATTACTTGCGGTTCCACGCCACGTGGTTGGTAACCTGGCTCTTGAATCTGATTATACCATCACGATTCGTATTAGCATCAAATAAAAAATCAATATACTTCAATGTTATTAAGAATACGAATACGAGTATTAGCTATAAATGGTACCAGCCTGCCCTGCATTAATTCACTCAGCGTGCTCAAGCAAGTGCTTCTAAGTTCGACCGTAGACCGTAGTCTGTTACACAGTCACAGCAGGAATTGATGAAGTTTGTCGAAATTGATGTATAAGAGTCATGATCGCCTTTTCTAGCTATTAGTTGCAACTCCATTACTGAAGCAAAGAAGGTTGTATAACTTGTATCCTTGAGTCAAAGTTTGGCGTTCAAAACTATTTATATTAATGAAAATGTTGAGGGTTAAATGGTGTTAGTTACATTTGCAGACTAATTTTTCGCTCGTTTCATTGAGATTAAATCTCAAGTATATAATTAATAGAACCTGAATATAATTATAACGATACAACACAGTTGTTTAGAATTACAAGCATGCTTTCAAGTTTCACCGTCAATTCTGCCCTCTTATTTCTCGACAACTCTGAAGTTGAGCCAGGTATTGGACGGGAAGCTCGCACCACACCTCACACCAAGACGGCCTCTAACCAACTGAGCAGTCAGGCCGCAGGCGGGGGTCAGCCACTCACTGCACTCAGCCTGACTCAGGCTGACAGCCTCAGCGCTCAGTGGTTCAGCGCCCAGCGGAGGAAGGAAGAAAGACTGCTAAAATCCAAGCGAGAAATCGAATCAGGAGACCAGATATATCAACATAGAGACCCAACCCATCCACATGGTTAAAATTATTAACTTGTAGAAAGATCAGCACAAGTGAAATTTGATCAAAATCCAACTATATCTCTGATACAGGCACTCCAGTCGACAAGTACGTGATCTTTCAGCCATTAAAAGCTACCCTAGACTGACGACTAGTTTTGATAGCCTCTAATACTGTTCAGTGAACTTTTTATCAAGTTTATTGACAAGCTCGGTAGCTGGCATTAATAGAGACATGCTGATGATAACGCAAGACTTCGTTGTGTTTTTTTTTTCGCGATTGATACAGTTAAAGTTGCAACTTTCAACACCACGCAGATCTCACGGCAAAGTAGTTGCGAAATGATCTAAATTTAATATAATGTTGTTAAGCATGTAGTTGGTTTTAACGAGGCCTCGGGTAGTTGGCTCGTCATGAGGCACCATGTTTTTTAACGCGATTAATATGACTGTAAGTTGTACTTCGACCTCCATTTCCACCCAAGCATGTAACGAACAACGCTACCCTGTTGAAGATCAGAGGAAGACAAGTAGGCCGCGCAGGTTTATAATAATAATAATATAATAATATAGCGGCTTCAGTGTTTGTTAGGCCGTAGGCCTGTCGCCGATTCTTAATATCACAGAACATCCACAGCTTGGTACGGGCTTGAACTCTTAACTCGCTGCTACAATTCTGCTGTGCTTAACCGCCCGGCCTCCTCGCCGATCTGACCAGAAACTGGCGCAGAGAGCTGGGATCGAACCCGCACCTCTCTGCGCCAATCCTGATACTCTGAACTGTAACCACTGGGCCACCCTGCTGTTGACAGGAGAAGGGCAGTGCGTGGCACGAACAACATGTTCCCAGCGCTCAGAGAGTGACGCAGATGCAAGCAAGTTCAGAATCGCGTACCGCCGCGCACCAGCGTCGTAAAATCTGCCCAGCTCCAGCTGTAAGGTAGCAGCATATAATGAACGAGTCTCCCACGCTGGATGCGGTCACGTCTGGCTAGCGTGAGCGCGTTCGTTGTTTTTATGCATTTAAACAGCCGTTTAACCACGTGGAGCTGCTCGTGAAAGCTTCCTGCATGGTTTCACTTTAGATTGTAACAAATTCTGACTCGGGTCAACTCAACGACTTGGTATGTCAATAGCATGTAATTTTCCTATTTTTAGAGAGTTCACTTCACAATTTTATGCGAATTTTAGGCAAGAGCAGAATAACAATCGGGATATCGTTTATTATTGCTATTTTTTCCACAAGTTTTGAACAACCCAGTCAATTTCTGATCAGTTCCATATTTTAGACTAAAATTTGATTATAAATAAGTAACTGATTGTCAACATAGGCAACATGTGTTTGTAATTAAATTTTGCATGTTTATGCCACAGTAAGCATTTACACGAACCTCATTCCTGAAGGCTCGGTAATTATTCTTGAAATAATGAAACAAGTGCGATGAACCAGCATACAATCATTCGTCACCACAAAATATTTCGTATGCGCTTGTCTGCCAAACCGACCGCTCGATGAAAGTATATGTTAAGTTTAATTTCACTATAAGTTATTTCTCGAGATTTTTCTAATGTTTCGGGATGTTATATACGAGTTTTGGGCATGTGTATAGTCTTTTGTTATCCAACATTCCGAAGTGCCACGCCATGCCTTCATACTTAATACTTTTTTATTTTAGTCTCCGTAAATCAAGATCGCATCTCTTGTGCTGATGCCCACATTACTTATTCTGTATTGAAACTAGAGAAAATAAATTGTTGAACGTATTTTTATACGCATCGCAGCACATACGAAAATGATTACAATGTAAATGATGGATATTCACATTGTTGTTCTCAATTCTGTGCAGTTAGCGCTTTCGTTTGCAAATAGGGAAGCAAAACAATTTTTGAAAAGAACGAGCTCTATATTTAAATACATTTGAAAATCCTATCATATTATCCACCGCCATATGTAAGCAACTCTGCATAACATGTATCACAAAATTAACACCAAATTTACGGCTCACAGTTTTAATAATATTCTACACACGCCTATACTATGGAATAAATATTCCTCGAATCATTTCATTCCCCAACAAATGTGGTTTATCGATTTTAATAAAAAATAACTAACATGGGTAAGTTCGAAAACTGTTCAGAAAATTTAATCAAATTTTAAGCGTTATTGCGGGTTTATTTGCAACACTTACTCGTCCATTTCAAACGCTTCGATGGGTAACTCGTTTCCTGAAGTTTTTTTTCAAGAAGAGATACAAATTTATGCCTTTAAAGTACTCTTTGGTTCAAAATAAAACTTAACACAGACATTACAAGCTATAAAATCGATATAAATAATAACAGAAATGAGGTATGAAAATAGAGTGCGAACAACAACATTGTAATAAGACAAGTAAAGTAATCTGGGTGTTAAATCTATTATTGGGATTTACTTAGAAACTAAATAAAATAAATTAAAACGAATACTATAAACATGCATTGCAATGAAATAAACTAGTCCTAGCAAAGAGTCGACCTAAAGCAGTCGTTCAAATAATACGATTCATGATTCTCAGAATATGAGACACTTGAATCTGAAATGAACTGCGTTTTTCCAATGGAAAAATACGCGGACGATAACATCTAACATTAAAGTTCACTAAAATGGTTGGATCACTTATAACATTGGCAAAATGTAAGACTAATTAAAGAATAGAATAGAAGTGTCGGCGTTGAAGAAATAGGCCCATGGCCTGCTGCCGATTCTTGAACTTTTCGTGATTTGATTCACAAGGGATCCGGCCTTTGGAACCCGATCTTTATTCCACGAAGATCTTTATTCCACGAATGAAGGAAAAGATTCACGAAAAGTCTAGTGTGTCGCCAAAAATTATCCGAAAAACATTAAATGCAAACTTCAGGAACAAACTACGAATAAATTAACACATTTTTTCTTACTTAGAACACCACTCCAGTATCAGACCATGCGAACATTTAGAAACAGTTTCTGTTACAATAATGAGCTAGTTAGACACGTAGCCGAGATAGGGCCTAGTCACAATCTATACTATCACTTACTAGTGTCGAGCACAAAATTAGAAATTATTTCGTTAGTGTGCAGGTCTAAATATTTTAATTTTTATCTATATTGGGATCGAGTTAATTTGAAATCGTTAAACTTGAAGATGACTTAATAAAACAATCGGTTTTATAATGTACAGGTATAGGCTGATGTCTTGGATGCTTCTTACAGGCGCTCGACAAACCATTTAATTGTAGGATTTTCAACTCACATTCATATTTTCATGAAAAATCCATAAACATTATTTACAATAACCATTATTAGTTATAACCAAGCACGACAACATGGCCTGGCAACACACGTACGTCGTAGAATATGTGGGACTGTAAATACATCTTGTATATTTGCGCACACTCTGTACAGTTTCATACACAAGTTAAATGTACAATGTACATAAACATTTTATCTTGGTGTATTATGGAAACATTCTTATAAGAATTAAGTGAATATTTTGACAGTTAGAAGAGATAGCAAAAATTGTGACAATTATTGCACGGACTTGTCATCATCGCAAGTTATTAGAGTTTTAGTGAATATCAAAACTTCGAACTTATTGACGCATGAAGTTGTTATGAAGTTAGTCTTTACTATTGTCCACAATGCCATGAAAAATAATCTATATTTTAATAACTTTCTGCTTGCATTAGTTGTACAATCTAATTAATTGAACCTGATAATTATATAATATCGGCGGTTAATTAATATAACGAAAACAAAAATATTGGAATTGGTGCATAATTATGAATTCGATTAGTAAAAAAGTTATTCCTAGAAGCCGATTAATGAAAATTGATTTAAACGTAGGAATACAATTGGCACGAAATTCAGCAAGATATGAGGTAAAGCCAGAAATTTATTGGAGAAGAATCGATAGATAATATCATTATTTAATTGTACGCTGTATGAAACGCGAGTCGATAATCACGATCATATGTGAGCGTTTATCGAAAATCAGAGTTCTAATTCATAACCACTTTATTTCCAGGGTGGAAATTTTTCATTATATCAAGTAAATTTTGCAAGGGTTTAGGCTTTTGATTGAATCAATTGAATTTTTGGAATTAAGATTTCAATTATTGTTGTTTAATTATATTTAAGGGAGGTGGTTTTTGATCAAATTAATTTGGTTTTTAATTTAATTTAAATTCAGTTATGTCGGCACAATTCACGATTCTACCGGCATTTAGGCTATTTAAGAGGTTTTATCTTCGATTTTTACATGAATCTTTAGAACTATTTTTATTTACAGGAATATAGTTTATTTTCACAGTTGGTAATCGTAATTCCTCATCATTGGTTTACATTGACATAGCCTATTTCTAACATAGTCCGAAATTTATCGTGTATTTGTTGGCATTTACTACAAATAATGATGATATCGACACACTATTTATACAACTACGTACACAAGCACACCTACACATCGAATAACACACACTACGTTAATATGAAAAAATTCCTTAGTTTTTCTTTTACATGATGTATGAGCCTACGGATCATTTCATATTAATTTAGCATTAATACTCAGACAAATGAGTCAGAATATTTATAATTTGCTATTCAGTTTTTGCCCTATATGGGTTATTCTGACGCAGTTTGGCACGGTTAAAGAGCGTAGCAGAGATACGGCCGCTCTCTGCTTGCGCTGTGGGTGAGGGAGTGGGTGAGTATTTGGACAGCCTGACACATTTATTTCTCTCTCATGCACGTAGTACATCGAGAGCTAAGAGAACTCAGCCTTGGTCGCTTCAGGACATTTATTTAATCTCATACCATACCATTTTTCTAATTTATTAATTAAAAAATGATATCAACTGGGAAACAACTTGTGAGTTGTGGAAACAACAAAACTTTATGTTGTGCCCTACAAACTTTGTGATGTTGATATTCGCTATATGATGCAAACTCAAATGATATTAAAAGGTTCACTAACATTTTCGTTCAATACAACTCAAATCTGAAACCCGATCCTTAAAATCATCAGATATTTTCTCAATCTTCATATTTTTAGCGCATTTTCTCACTTATGGACAAAAAGGCGCTATTGTGCTCGTCATTTCCGTCCGTCCGTCTGTCTGTCCGTCTGTTCGTCCGTGACTTCACGGACGGACGAGAAAATGTGCTCTTTGTCACTCACTGCACTGAGTACTAGGTAATATTTTAAATTTAGTTTTGGGGTAAATGCGTCCATTTCTTGGGCTAGGCCTCCCAACCATAATAAACCTCATTCCATTTTATTAACTTCGGCGGCCTTAGCAAGGAGCTTGTGGGTGACGGTGGCTAGCTTGGGGGCTACGGGGGGCTGGTGCCCGTTGTGGAGCCCCGCGGGGGGCTGGTGCCCGTTGTGTAGCCCCACGGGGGGCTGGTGCCCGTTGTGTAGCCCCACGGGAGGCTGTAGCCCGTTAATAACACCAACGGGTGACATGCCTAACCCGTTAGAGTTAGCGCCATTACTGCTGGAGTTATTGTTACTGCTACTACTTGTAATGTTGTTATTGGTGTGGTTGTTTAGGTTGTTATTGGTGTGGTTGTTTAGGTTGTTGTTGGTGGTTGTGGTGGTGGTGGAGGCGAGGGTGGGTGAGCACACCTTATGGTGGGCGTCCCAGTCCTTGTGCTGACAGAAGGGACCGCAGTAGCGCGCCGTGTTGCAGCCGCTGCACGTCTCGTGCGCCTTGCGTCCGCAGTTCCAGCAAGCCTGCACTCATATATAATATAATTATTTTATTTATTAGTCAGTCATTCCACTATTATATCATTTATGGTAAGTCATGTCACGCTTATTTATTTAAGCCTGCACTCATATATACTGATATTATTGCAGTATTGCTGAGTTATTTCACTATTGTTTCGTTATTGCTGAGTCATTTCACTATTATTTCGTTATTGCTGAGTCATTTCACTTCCAAATTAATTTTAAATAGTCTATCAGAATTAGCACTTTTTGTGACACAACTTCAATTTCATATTTTAGGCATTTATACCCATTTGTTATTCTAAATTAATATAAAATCAACCCACAAGGTTATGAGTACAAAATACCTGGTGTTTAAACCATTTGTTATTCTAAATTAATATACAATGAACCCACGGGGTTATGAATACAAAATACCTGGTTATCTGAATTTGAACGACACAACTTCAACTTTATATTTTAAACATTTAAACCCATTTGTTATTCTAAATTAATATACAACGAACCCACTGGGTTATGAATACAAAATACCTAGTATTTATACCCATTTGTTATTCTAAATTAATATAAAACGAACCCACGGGGTTATAAATATACAATACCTGGTGGGGGTCAGTCAGTATTGCTGAGTCACGTCACGCTTATTTATTTAAGCCTTCAGTCAAATACCTATACTAATATTATTGCATTATCGCTGAGTCATGTCAAGGTTATTTAGTTAAGCCTGCAGTCAGATATGCTGCTATTATTGCATTATTGCTGAATTATTCCACTATTATTTCATTATTGGCGAGTTATATCACTTATAACATTGGCAAAATTCTAAGTGAAAATAAACTTTCCCTGTCCTCCGTGGCATTATTGCTGAGTCATTTCACTATTATTGCACTGATGGTGAGTTATTCCAAAATTATTTCATTATTTGTGAGCAATTTCAACATTACTGCGCATTCGTGATATATTCACGTGCAACTTTGATGGTGTATGGGCAGGAATCTTTCTTCAAGAATCAATAGAAGTTCCAAATTAAATTTAAACAGTCTATAAGAATTAAAACTTTCGTGACACAACTTTAACTATATATTATAAGCATTTAAACCCATTTCTTATTCTAAATTAATATAAAATGAACCCACGGGGTTATGAATACAAAAATACCTGGTGTTTATACCCATTTGTTATTCTAAATTAATATACAATAAACCCACGGGGTTATTAGTACCAAATACCTGGTGGGGGTCGGGGCGAGGGTCACCAGCGTCGCGGCGCGCGAGCTCGCGCACGAGGCCCTCGAGGCGCGCGCGCTCAGCCGTCACGAGCTCCTGCGCGCGCGTCTCCGCCGCCGCCGCCGCGCGCTGCACTTCCGCCACCGCCGCCCGCCGCACTTCACTCACCGCCTCCTCTGCGACATGCAACACGCAGGGTTGTCAGGGTAGAGTAATATAATAAATATAATAAATAGTGTATACATTTGCGTTTAAAATAGTGTCTGCAATTGCATTGGAATTAATAGGGTATACACTTGCTTTAAAATAAATAGCAAATGCACTTGGAGTACAAATAATAGTGTATGTAGCAGAAGTAAAAATAAATAGTGTATGCACTTGCAATAAAAATAAATAGCAGATGCACTTGGATTAAAATAATTTTCAATGCATAATGGCTTGTAAATAAATTTCTCAGCGCAAGAGATTGCCGTCCGCCTGACCGACTGACCTCGGCCACCCTGTCCTCCGTGGCCTACTGACCTGCCTTACGCTTGACCTCGGCCACCCTGTCCTCCGTGGCCTACTGACCTGCCTTGCGCTTGACCTCGGCCACCCTGTCCTCCGTGGCACGGATGGCCTGCGCCACGAGCTCGGCTGCGTGTCTGCGGACCTCTGCGTCGTAGTCCGCAGACCGGCCACACCGCGCGCCTGTGGCCCCGTGTGGGTAATGTGGCACAGTCAAGTGATGTGACACATGACACAGACATATGACTTGTGTCACAGACATATGATGTGACACATGACACAGACATGCAACATGTGGCACAGTCACATGATGTGACCCATGACACAGAAATGCGTCATGTGACACAGGCAAGTGATGTGCCACATGACACAGACATGTGACTTGAGTCACAGTCACATGAAGTGACACATGTCACTGAAATGTTGACTTTTAGTTTACTAATTGTTTGTACTTTTGTTCTAAGTTTTTCAACTGACGAAGAGGTTGGACTCCGAAATTTTTTCTCACATAAGTAACGATAAATTTTTCAGCTGATCTCTTTGCTTTTGAATTCTGGAGGACGTAAATTAAATAAAACTAGATAATTAAAAAAAAACCTAAATTTAAATTAAAATACTCATTGTTTCTATTAAATTATTCAATAAATGTTTCATGTTAATATCGTTAAAGAAGAGAATTTTCGNGGGTATGACGAGGGTATGAGAAGCGTATGACTAAGATGAGTGTAACACACGCGTTACTCACGCGTGACGCGTCAGTTACGCGTGATATGTACGTGCTTTACAAAAATTTTACAAGTCTGTTCAATGTTAGTTAATGTTCATCCACATGTGATTGTTGAAGATCAATGTTGTATGAATAATAAATTGTAAAACTTATTAAAGATCTTAAGCGTTTACAATAGTACTTAATGACAAAATTAACATGATTTAAGAAGATTGCTATCATTTTTTAAGTACGGCAAAAGAAAAGAAATGTCTCAACATGTGAAGTGAAAACTAAAAGTAGGTCAATTTGATGATTATTTTCTTGAATAACTTCAAGCCTGTTCTAATAAATATGATATAATTAAATAAAGGAGTATAATTTATATGAATAGTGCAGGTATTACCATATGTATGTTCTTCCATTCATCGTCATTGACGGCGTTGGTGGGGGCGGTGGAGGTGGTGGGGAGCTGTGTGGGGGTGAGGAGGGAGGGGGGGTCGGGGCTGCTGCCCCCCATCGCGGGGTACGGGGGGGAGAACAGCCCCCCTAGCCTCTTGGCGGGGGGAGGGGATATGCTGCTGCGGTCCCCGCTCTCGAAATACGAACTGCAACAAACATTATTAATATGTAAACAACATTCATGAATGTGGACGCAACATTCATTAAAACGTGTACAACATTCATTAAATTAAAGGTACACAACATTCATTAAAACTTATAAAACATTCATTAAATTAAATGTACACAACATTCATTAAAAGAAGCATAACATTCATTAAAAGGTGCACAACATTTATCAACAAGTACACAGCGTTTATTAGTAAATACAGAGATCTTGATCACACAAAACACAATGAATAATTGTATATCCTGGTAACTATGAATGTCTATTGAGCTAATAAAATTCAAACGATCTCTGCAAGATGAGAAAAGTTCTCGGAAAAATAACAAACGACGTCGCCCTTTGCCCTCACTACTGCAGGGTGAACTGTTAGCCTCTCACCATATACCATCTATCACATATCATATACCACATACCATATACCATATATCATATACCATATACCATCTATCACATACCAAATACCATATACCAGCTATCACATATCATCTATCATATATCATATACCAAATACCATATACCATCTATCACATACCAAATACCATATACCGTCTATCACATATCAAATACCATATACAAAATACCATATACCAAATACCATATACCATCTATCATATACCAAATACCATATACCATCTATCACATATCAAATATCATATACCATATATCACTCACCTGGAATATTGCTTGCGCTTAGAGGCGCCGCTGAGGGGCACCGAAGGGGGCGCTGAAGGGGGCGCTGTGGGGTCCTGCGAGAAGAAGTCCACTCCAGGCTCTGCAGGAGCTGCTGCTGCTGCTGCTGCAGCCTCCAGCAGTGCTGCCTCCTGCACTGCCACGTACTGCTGCACAGGCTGCACACCGAGTAAGCTATGTTATTTCAGTGCTGCACAAGCTACTCTTATAATAGCATCTTTTACCGCACTGAAAGCACCAAAGTAACGGAAGAAGTGAAATGGATAAATACAATATACGACAAGATCATACCAAATGTGCCCTTGAGAAGACCAATAGCTGAACCAACCGAGGTGCATGCCAGAGGTTAGCTTTGGCCAACTTTACGTTTTAGGTTCTATTTCTTTCCGAGGGTGATTATGCTGGAGGGCATAGCAACCTATGATGTCCATTGCTTCAAGCCAAAGCGCCATATGTCCACAGCCACCGCTTAATTAAGCATGATCGAGTTAAGCATAGTCATACTACAAAGATCAGTCACAGACTGCCTAAAGATAATATAGCGCCGTAGGTCTACAGCCAATACTTGAGCATGCTTACTCTTTAGCAGGCAGTTCTTTATCCGACTGTACCTACTCCGACCTTACCTCTTCTGGCCTAACCTCTTCTGGCCTAAACTCTTCTGGCCTAACCTCTTCTGGCCTAACCTCTTCTGGCCAAACCTCTTCTGGCCTAACCTCTTCAGGCCTAACCTCTTCTGGCCTAACCTCTTCAGGCCTAACCTCTTCTGGCCTAACCTCTTCTGGCCTAACCCTCTTCTGGCCTAACCTCTTCTGGCCTAACCTCTTCTGGCCTAACCTCTTCTGGCCTAACCTCTTCTGGCCTAACCTCTTCAGGCCTAACCTCTTCTGGCCTAACCTCTTCTGGCCTAACCTCTTCTGGCCTAACNATAATGATAATGTTAATAACAATGTTATTAATCATAAGGTAAGGTAGTAAGAATAATAGCAAAGTAATAAAAGTAACAGCACTTACATATGATGTGTACAAAAATATGTTGTCAGCCGCGGTCATCCCGTAATTGGGGCTGAACATATATGTATATATTATCTTCAATATGTAAGTTATTTCCAAGACCAGGGTTGAATTTTATAGAAAAATGTTCTTACTTTTTTCTATTTCAGAACGATAACAAATCTGTATCGTCAATAGAAGCGTGATTACACGAATTCCTCAATTCGTTTTTTTCCTTTTCGTTCTTCATTGAAACTATAGAAAACTGAAACCTCTATAACACCGTATAGCACTTTGGTAGGAATAGCACTGAGATAACAACTCCAGGCAGGAATAGCAGTGAGATAACAACTCCAGGCAGGAATAGCAGTGAGATAACAACTCCAGGCAGGAATAGCACTGATATAACACCTCCAGGTAGGAATAGCACCTCTATAACACCTCCAGGTAGGAATAGCACTGATATGACACCTCCAGGTAGGAATAGCACCACTATAACACCTCCAGGTAGGAATAGCACCTCTATAACACCTGCAGGTAGGAATAGCACCTCTATAACACCTGCAGGTAGGAATAGCACCTCTATAACACCTCCAGGTAGGAATAGCACCTCTATAACACCTCCAGGTAGGAATAGCACCTCTATAACACCTGCAGGTAGGAATAGCACCTCTATAACACCTCCAGGTAGGAATAGCACCTCTACAACACCTCCAGGTAGGAATAGCACCTCTATAACACCTCCAGGTAGGAATAGCAC
>NW_025934527.1:92067-94076 GCF_000764305.2 Hyalella azteca | reverse complement strand
TCAGATGATGACGGTGATGATGATCAGATGATGACGGTGATGATGATCAGATGATGACGGTGATGATGATCAGATGATGACGGTGATGATGATCAGATGATGACGGTGATGATGGTCAGATGATGACGGTGATGATGGTCAGATGATGACGGTGATGATGATCAGATGATGACGGTGATGATGATCAGGTGATGACGGTGATGATGGTCAGGTGATGACGGTGATGATGGTCAGATGATGACGGTGATGATGGTCAGATGATGACGATGATGATGGTTAGATGATGACAGTGATGATGGTTAGGTGATGACGGTGATGATGGTCAGATGATGACGATGATGATGGTCAGGTGATGACGGTGATGGTCAGGTGATGACGGTGATGATGGTTAGATGATGACAGTGATGATGGTCAGATGATGACAGTGATGATGGTTAGATGATGACAGTGATGATGGTTAGGTGATGACGGTGATGATGGTCAGATGATGACGGTGATGATGGTCAGGTGATGACGGTGATGGTCAGGTGATGACGGTGATGATGGTCAGGTGATGACGGTGATGGTCAGGTGATGACGGTGATGATGATCAGGTGATGACGGTGATGATGATCAGGTGATGACGGTGATGATGGTCAGATGATGACGGTGATGATGGTCAGGTGATGACGGTGATGATGATTATGTGATGGCGGTGATGACGATCAGGTGATGACGTTAGTGATGGTTAAGTTGCTAGAAGGACCAGCATTTACCTATACATAACATTTCCTAAAGCGTATGAACTAGGAACACTGAACATGTAAAGCGACCCTGGTCGCGGACAGAGTAATAGTGGACGGCGGAGATACGTGTCCGTAAATTGCTTATTCTAGCAAATGTTGCCATATGAGCATTTCGCACTACATAATCTCTAAATTAGTGAGCTGCGGCTACATCTATGAATATTTCAATGGAATAGAAATAATATTAGATTTTGATTTCTCAAATTCGTTCCCGTTCGTCAATCATCGAATACCGACAATAAAATCTCAGGGCCCGGGAATTTCGCGACACGGGGCACGTATCCTGGATACGGACGCCCACCACGACACGGGGCACGTATCCTGGATACGGTCGCCCGTCGCGACACGGGGCACGTATCCTGGATACGGATACCGCGGATCAACGAGCGACTATTAGAAAATAGTTAAGATATTCATTTATTCTTACTCTTGGATATCCTTCCTACGTCAGCATGCATTAAATCTTTTCTTAATCCACGCGCTATAAATCCTTCCTACATCGGCACGTAACAAATCCTTCCTACATCGGCACGTAACAAATCCTTCCTACATCGGCACGTAACAAATCCTTCCTACATCGGCACTTCCTCCTACATCCACACGTAACAAATCCTTCCTACATCGGCACTTCCTCCTACATCCACACGTAACAAATCCCTCCTACATCCACACGTAACAAATCCCTCCTACATCCACACGTAACAAATCCCTTCTACATCCACACGTAACAAATCCCTCCTACATCGGCACGTAACAAATCCTACATGGCTGCTCACACGGGGATGTCTTGGCGATGGTGGCTGTGATGCGGGCGCTCCCTTCATCCACCGCCGGCGCTGTGGTGTGGATGCTGGCGGTGGATGAGGTGGGGGACGTGGATGTGGGGGAGCTGAACGAGCTGCACGCGTCGCTGGAGCGACCTGCCCACAAGATAAAGGAGGATGAAAGGGTGGATGTAAATCCCTTCTTGCTTTCCCTCCTCCTTTTCCCTCCTCCTTTTCCCCCCTCCTCTCATCCCCTCACTTCTCAACCCCTTCTTGTGCTCTCAACCCCTCAGTCTTTTCACCCTTCTCTCCCCCATCCCACCCCCCGGGGGTAGAGGGAGGGGGAGGGGGGGGGGCGTGAGAAGCATCAGGTGCGGAGCGTGAGAAGACCTCAGCTGTGTCCGCACTCACGCGCTGCTCCGGGTATTAGGCCGCCCCCTGCCCCCCGACCCTCCTGCCC
>NW_025934527.1:88136-91188 GCF_000764305.2 Hyalella azteca | reverse complement strand
GACCTTCGGCCGACCAGGCGGCGGGCGTTTCTGGTAGGAATATCATTGCAGCAGGGGACGAGTTAACACCTCAGCGGGAACTTCGGCCCACCAGTCGGCGGGCGTTTCTGGTAGGAATATCATTGCAGCAGGGGACGAGTTAACACCTCAGCGGGACCTTCGGCCGACCAGGCGGCGGGCGTTTCTGGTAGGAATATCATTGCAGCAGGGGACGAGTTAACACCTCAGCGGGAACTTCGGCCCACCAGTCGGCGGGCGTTTCTGGTAGGAATATCATTGCAGCAGGGGACGAGTTAACACCTCAGCGGGACCTTCGGCCGACCAGGCGGCGGGCGTTTCTGGTGGCGCTCGCATTCTATGTACGCACACGGACAGAGTGCGAACACGGAGTGTGGGCGTATATAGATTGTGTGCGTACATGGATTGCGTGCGTACATGGATTGCGTGCGTACATGGATTGAGTGCGTGCATGGTTTCCGTGGGTATACAAAGTGTGTGCGTGTGCCTTTACGGCATGCGTTGATTATGATTGATTATTTGTTATCTAGCGTGCATTTACGGCATGCGTTGATTATGATTATGACCGTCGAATGCGTAATATGTCTCTAAATGTACGTTTGCTTCTCGACCTTTCAAAGAATCATAACGCTCTCATGAATAACAATTCTAATACCTCCGTATAACATGTGAGCCTACATGGCGTGAGCCCACATCGCGTGAGCCCACATGGCGTGAGCCCACATGGCGTGAGCCCACATGGCGTGAGCCCACATGGCATGAGCCCACATGGCGTGAGCCCACATGACGTGGGCCCACATGGCGTGAGCCCACATGGCGTGGGCCCACATGATGGCGGCGCAACATGATTGACCTCGCTCCTACATGCGGGCGCTTCATGCCTGCCCTGCTGTGTGGCGCTGTGGCGGTGCTTGTGTGGCTGATAGTGGCACACTAGACTGCCACTGCCATGCCACTGCCATGCCACTGCCATGCTACTGCCCTGTTACTACCCCGCCACTGCCCTGTCACTGCCCTATCACTGCCCCGCCACTACTTTGCCACTGCCATGCTACTGCCCTGTTACTGTCCTGCTACTGCCCTGATACTGCCCTGTTACTACCCCGCCACTGCCCTGCCACTGCCCAGCCACTGTCATTTTATCTCGCGGGTTGGAACTTTTTTTTTCACCAAATATCGCGGCGTCCTTTAACTGCCAGGATATATATAATTTTATAATAATTTTTATGCATGAAGTTAAAATGCTTGGTATGGAAAATAGTAAACGTTTTTGATATATTTTAAAATATACATCTCCCAAAACGTGCTGGGTGCTGGGCGCAGCGAGCAGATATCCCAGCAGGCAACGTCATCTGACAAACAATTAATTAATCTGTGACAATCAGACAAACAACAATTAATCTGTGATTTCAACGTTGAAACAACGTCGAAATGTACGAAGTTGTGACAAACAACGCTATTTCAACGTTGAAAAACAACGTCGAAAGTTGAAAAAATTACTTTGATTCACTTTTCAAGCTGGACTAATATTCAACGCTATTTATACGTCGCGCAGTAAGTTGATTCAACCTGACATTGCCTGCAGGGATGCTTCAGTGTTGAACTTTTGTTTGTTGATAAATATGTTGAAAACATAAATAATTTTGTGTGGTATTTCCCTATTCAAGTTCATTATGATGATAGTGATGATATTGTGTGACCTACGGGTTATCTGTGATGGTATATAGCATGGCATGAGGGTGGTATGTGGCATGTCATGTGGCAAGACATATGACAGAAACATGGCGTGACATGTGACAAAATTAAACATGGCGTGCATGGCATGTGACGAGAACGCGTGACATAACATGTGGCGATAACATGTGGCTTAACATTTCTCGAGAACATGTCGCACATGTGACAAGAACATGTGGCATAACTTGTGGCGACAACATATAACATGTGGCGATAACTTGTCGCATGATATGTGGCGAGAACATGTCACGGCATGAGAAAAAATAATATGGCATAGCAGCATTGAAAAATGCAGCATTGCGTTGCGATAACATGCGGCATGTGGCGAGAATATGTCGCATGTTGACTATGAAGAGAAATTGCTACATGATATGTGATGATGCGGGGTGCCCGGCATGCGGGTGCTGCTGTGGTGGGCGACGGAGAAGATAAACAAATGTGTGGGGAAGAAATGTGTTGTAATAAATACATTAAACTAAACCATAGTTGAAATAATTGAGTGGGTAGAGGGGCAAGTAAGGGGAGAGTGCAGGTATATAGAGGGTAGGAGGAGGGGAGAGAACAGAGGGGCAAGTGAGGGGAGAATGCAGGTGTAGAGGGTAGGAAGAGGGGAGAATAGAGGGGAAAGTGAGGGGAGAGTGCAGGTGTAGAGGGTAGGAGGAGGGGAGAATAGAGGGGCTAGTGAGGGGAGAGTGCAGGTGTAGAGGGTAGAAGGAGGAAAGAATAGAGGGGCAAGTGAGGGGAGAGTGCAGGTGTAGAGGGTAGGAGGAGGGGAGAATAGAGGGGAAAGTGAGGGGAGAGTGCAGGTGTAGAGGGTAGGAGGAGGGGAGAATAGAGGGGAGAATAGAGGGGAAAGTGAGGGGAGAGTGCAGGTGTAGAGGGTAGGAGGAGGGGAGGGTGGAGGGGCAAGTGAGTGGAGAGTGCAGGTGTAGAGGGTAGGAGCTGTCTCTTATACACATCTAGATGTGTATAAGAGACAGCACATGGTGAGCCCACATGGCGTGATGCCACATGGCATGAGCCCACAAGGCGTGAGCCCACAAGGCATGAGCCCACATGGCGTGAGCCCACATGGCGGGAGCCCACATGGCGTGAGCCCACATGGCGTGAGCCCACATGGCGTGGGCCCACATGGCGTGAGCCCACATGGCGTGAGCCCACATGGCGTGAGCCCACATGGCGGGAGCCCACATGGCGTGAGCCCACATGGCGGGAGCCCACATGGCGTGAGCCCACATGGCGTGAGCCCACATGGCGTGGGCCCACATGGCGTGAGCCCACATGGCGTGAGCCCACATGG
>NW_025934527.1:87063-87722 GCF_000764305.2 Hyalella azteca | reverse complement strand
ATGATGGGCTGTGAGGGGCATGATGGGCTGTGAGGGGCATGATGGGCTGTGTGGGGCATGATGGGCTGTGAGGGGCATGATGGGGTATGTGGGGCATGATGGGCTGTGAGGCGCATGATGGGCTGCGTGGGGCATGATGGGCGAGTGCATTTAATTATAACACCGACAGTTAAATATTTGTAAAATTATAAATAAAAGTAAATAAATTTCAAGTCTGTACAATCAAAACGAATTGTGATGAAGCAAGAAAATAGTTGTTCGTAAGAATTGATGAAAACAACTTGGAAAGAATTATTTTACGGATAGAATATCCCGGATGACGAAATTACAAATTTGATGGAAAATAAGTGGATATGGAATTTTTAATGGAAAGCGTCGAAAAAACAACAAGGAGAGGAGTGGCTAATGGCGGAGGGGTGGGATGGCGCTGAAGTGGCGCTAAGGGCGCTTCAACTAATGAAGCGCCCGCCTCTTGTGGGTGCCTCCAGCGCCCGCCTCTTGTGGGTGCCTCCAGCGCCCGCCTCTAGTGGGTGCCTCCAGCGCCCGCCTCTAGTGGGTGCCTCCAGCGCCCGCCTCTAGTGGGTGCCTCCAGCGCCCGCCTCTAGTGGGTGCCTCTAGCGCCCGCCTCTAGTGGGTGCCTCTAGCGCCCGCCTCTAGTG
>NW_025934527.1:72488-86449 GCF_000764305.2 Hyalella azteca | reverse complement strand
TCTAGTGGGTGCCTTCAGCGCCCGCCGCTATTGGATGCCTACAGCGCCCGCTTTTATTGGGTGACCCAAGCGCCCGCTGAAAGAGGGCGCCTACGAATGCCTAAATTACCGAAAATGCCTCATAGCTCAAAAATGTGCATCTCTTCCGTATGAAAAAACTTCAGAACATATTGTTTACATTTATTAATATATTCAGTTCCAATCAGTAATCGCATTTACAATTGCCGAATATACTGGATGAAAATGCAGTCATTGAGGGGGTAAGTTTTGACGCCTGTCAGCAGTATCAGGAACGTCTACCGAACTTTGTTTTATGAATATGCCGGTCACAAGGCCGTATCAGGATCAGCCGGGCAGTGTTTCAGCAGGATTGAGGCAGAAAGGCATCCAATGTAGCAAGAGCGTAACTTGTATCATTTCAGCAGGAACGGAGCAGAAAGGCACCCGATGCAGCAGGAGTGCAACATGCATCATTTAAGCAGGAATGGAGCAGAAAGGCACCCGATGCAGAAGAAGTGCAACATGCATCATTTCAGCAGGAATGGAGCAGAAAGGCACTCGATGCAGTGCAGGATTACAACGTGCATATCATTTCAGCAGGATTGTAGCATAAATGCGAAGCGCATCGATATGATTTCCGTGCTGCATCATGCTGGCTGGTATCCATACGTTGGCACGATTCCCAGCATTAAATTTTGAACGGGCAAAAGCGTTCCAATGGATTCATGCTTGTCATGGATATTTTAGCCGATGTCTCGGTCGTCATGATATCGTTTCTGCGTGTGTCGAGCCTCAAGCTGGAATAGTTAACCATCATTGATTACAGCGGATCATTGTAAGTTATTATTCAGCGACCTCGCTACCTCCTGCGCTCCTTGTACATTTATAGGTTTACATGTACGCATAAAAAGTGTTTCTGCGCTGTACATTTCTGCTGTACAGCGATAATGATAAGTAGAGTGAAGTTGTGAGTAGTATAATTTCTTAAAAGAATTGAAGAGCTTCTTTATAGAAAATGAAGTAAAATGGAACAGTCTTTGCCAAAAGACTGTTCCATGAAAAGTCCAAAAGACTTTTCACTTTGCCAAAGTGAAATTCAGTTCATATTCTTATTAAAATATGCATACTTCAGCGCTTTTTTAGCGTGTCTATCGGATGTCATCAGTGATATACACATAAAATTATTGTTACAATTATAACGGTAAATACCTTGCCTTAATAATCTTCGCTGTTTCTGGAAAATTGAATCTTTATCAGTAAACATTTGCATGCGCATCATATTCACTCCATCATATAAATTCGCTCTCCAAAGACAACCACTTCATCAGCATTTATATTCCCGCCCCATATTCATTCCCCAAACCATCTTTTTCATCCTAAAGTATTTAGAATTAAATTATTTTCACATGCAGAGTTCATACTTTTCAAGTTAAAAGTCAGAGTCTGAGTCCCACAGCGACATTCTCTCGAGTCGGGGAGGAGAAGCTGGAGGAAATAAATCGGGAAGCCGAGGGTTTTTGCCCTCGAGCGCTAGGAAGAATTGCAGCCCTCGGCAGCCGCGCTGAGTCAGCTCGAGCAGCGCGCTCAGCGAGACGCTGACTCAGCGATTTTGTAGCCTCACTTCGGCTGCGCTGGATGCCCGAACACTGCTGGAAACACTGCTGGAACACTGCTAGAATACTGCTGGAACACTGCTGGAATACTGCTGGAACACTGCTGGAACACTGCTGGAATACTGCTGGAATACTGCTGGAACACTGCTGGAACACTGCTGGAATACTTCTAGAATATTGCTGGAACACTGCTAGAACTCTAACAACTGGAACACTGGTGGAACATTGCAAGAACTCCGACAGCATCATTGCCAGCAAGACGACTGGATCCCACAAACGAAGCAATGCTGTAAAAGCTGCCACGCTTTCGGAGAAAAGTGGAACATATCCAGCAGTGTTCCAGCCAAGAGACTTCCAACAGTGTTCCAGCCAAGAGACTTCCAACAGTTTTACAGCCAAGAGACTTCCAGCAGTATTACAGCCAAGAGACTTCCAACAGTGTCACAGCCAGCAGACTTCCAGCAGTGTTCCAGCCAGCAAACTTTCAGCAGTGTCACAACCAGCCGACTTCCCAGCAGTGACACAGCCAGGAGACTTCCAGCAGTGTTACAGCAAGCAGACTTCCAGCTGTGTTCCAGCCAGCAGACTTCCAGCAGTGTTCCAGCCAGCAGACTTCCAGCAGTGTTACAGCCAGGAGACTTCCAGCAGTGTCACAGCCAGGAGACTTCCAGCAGTGTTACAGCAAGCAGACTTCCAGCAGTGTTCCAGTCAGCAGACTTCCAGCAGTGTTCCAGCCAGCAAACTTCCAGCAGTGTCACAGCCAAGAGACTTAAGGCAGTGTCACAGCCAGGAGACTTCCAGCAGTGTTACAGCAAGCAGACTTCCAGCAGTGTTCCAGCCGGCAGACTTCCAGCAGTGTTACAGCCAGCAGACTTCCAGCAGTGTTCCAGCCAGCAGACTTCCAGCAGTGTTCCGGCCAGCAGACTTCCAGCAGCATTCTGGCCAGCAGACTTCCAGCAGTGTTACAGCCAGCAGACTTCCAGCAGTGTTCCAGCCAGCAAACTTTCAGCAGTGTCATAACCAGCAGACTTCCANCACAGCCTGTCTCTTATACACATCTAGATGTGTATAAGAGACAGCAGCAGGAGACTTCCAGCAGCGTTCCGGCCAGCAGACTTCCAGCAGTGTTACAGCCAACAGACTTCCAGCAATGTTCCAGCCAGCAAACTTTCAGCAGTGTCACAACCAGCAGACTTCCAGCAGTGTCACAGCAGGAGACTTCCAGCAGCGTTCCGGCCAGCAGACTTCCAGCAGTGTTACAGCCAGCAGACTTCCAGCAGTGTTCCAGCCAGCAGACTTCCAGCATCGTTCCGGCCAGCAGACTTCCAGCAGCATTCTGGCCAGCAGACTTCCAGCAGTGTTACAGCCAGCAGACTTCCAGCAGTGTTCCAGCCAGCAAACTTTCAGCAGTGTCATAACCAGCAGACTTCCAGCAGTTTCACAGCAGGAGACTTCCAGCAGCGTTCCAGCCAGCAGACTTCCAGCAGTGTTACAGCCAGCAGACTTCCAGCAGTGTTCCAGCCAGCAGACTTCCACAGTGTTACAGCCAGCAGACTTCCAGCAGTTCCTTAGTTCCTTAGTAGTTCCTTAGTATTTGTTTGGGACGTAGCAGTCCCAGGCCACGGTGGATCGCCGCCTCTGATTATCGCTCATCCGCCCTCATTTGGGCCACCTGATGCACGATGCTGTTGCTTGCTTCTCGCCGCTGGTATAGTGTTGCAGGGGAGGTCGACCTGAGATTGTGCCCAGGAACACGTCCAGTTGTCTCTTGAAGGTCTCCAAGGTGAACTCACCCTCTTTTAGATCCCTTGGTTGGACGTTAAACAACCACGGCCCGGCCACGGAAAGGGATCCTTCCCGCAGGGATTGAAGTCTGACCGCCGATCTGTTACGTAGTGTGGGGACCTTGCACAGTCTCCTCCTTCTTTCGTTATGGTGTGTCTCAATCTTGAAGGTCTCGCTTTCGAAGTTTGGTGTCTTTCCGGTTATCATTTTCCATGTGTACAGAATGACATACCTCTCCCGTCTCCTCTGCAGTGAGTACAGACTCAGTCGCTGTAACCTCTCCCAGTAGTTCAACTCTTCCATCCCTCCGATCCTGGAAGTGAAGGTTCGTTGGACTCCTTCCAGTTGCTGTATTGCGCCTAGTGTGAACGGGGTCCAGAGCTGGCAGCAGTATTCAAGGATAGGTATTACAAGGGCTCTGAAGAGTGTGATCATTGGTTTCGTTTCTCTCGTTCTGAACTGTGGTAGGGGGAGCGGTAGGGGGAGTAGCAGGTGTTCGGGACAGCATCATTAGGACGCGTCAGCCGCAGCGGGGCTGGGCAACCAAATCTCCCTCACCCCAACCCTAACCCCGACCTCATCCCTTATTCGTAAACCTCGTCGCCCCCTGAACCCTCAGACCCCAGTCAATTCGAGGTCTAATGACAGTAGCAAAGTCTTAACCCTTTTCAAGCCCGCAAACCCTCTTATACCCCTACAGCCGGGTTGCCATTTAGAACCTTTATAAGAACCCCTCCCAAGTCTTTCAGGTCTCTCTAGAACCCTTTAGAATCCCTTCAAATTTCTCCGGAGCCCCTTCAGATTCATCTAGAACCCATAAAGTTTCTCCAAACCCCCTCTATATTGGACCCTTTTCTTTCAGAACCATTACAGGTTCCCTCTCATTAATTCATTACAGTGAATTGAAAAATATTCGAAACAAGTAGCTTAAATTAAGGTAAATCAAATTTTAAACCAAAGACCAGTTTTCATTTCTCGGTCACATTTCAACGGCATTTTCATCAAGATCTATAAATAAAACTCGCTTTTTACTTCATAGAAATAGAGAAGTCAAATCCCGACCAGCATTTTACCCTGGGCATTCTTTTATTTCAGGAAACCGAAAAGAAATTCAGACGCTGGGGTTCTTTTAACCTTATCATTTAGTGGCTGAAGTCAGCACTTCTCTGCAGAGAATAAGTAAGCTCGCCTGACGTCCGGACGCTGATTCTCGCTGAATCAGCGACTGCACCAATCTCGCCATCGCTCCTCTCGCCAGGCACTGCGAGACGTCGGGACCGTGAGACGTCGGGAATACGAGACAACGGGACTGCGAGATGTCGGCACCGTGGGACGTTGGTACCGCGGGAAGTCGGGACCGTGACGCGTCGGGACCGTGAGAAGTGAGGACCGCGAGAAGTCGGCACAGCGAGACGTCGGGACCGTGAGATGATGGCATAGCAAGACGTCGGGACCGCGAGACATCGGGACTGCGTAAGGTCGGGACTGTGAGATGTCGGCATGGCGAGACGTCGGAACTGTGAGGATTCGGGACTATGAGGCATGGACCCCGCGAGACGTCGGGACTGCGAGACATTGGGACTGCGAGATGTCGGCATGGCGAGACATCAGGACTGCGAGGATTCGGGACCATGAGGCGTGGGGACCGCGAGACGTGGGAACACGAGACATCGGGTCTGCGAGATGTCGGCACAGCGAGACGTCAGGACCATGAGACGTCTGAACCGTGAGAAGTCGGCACAGCGAGACGTCGGGACCGTGAGACGACGGCACCGCAAGACGTCGGGACCGCGAGACGTGGGCCGGGCGAGACGTCGAGATGCACTTCTCTCGCCCGACCAAAGTGGCGTCAGTAAAACAAGACGTCGATACTCATCAGAGACAGAAACGTACATGATCTCGAAACATCCATGATTTCGAGACGTGCTTCACCTTGAAACGTACATGATTGAAACCTACACGATGTAGGCCGCACGACGTCGACACAACGGCGAGACGTTCACGATGATAGTTAGCCATCATCCGGCGCGATGCTTACTCTGCTGGAATTAACATCGAGATGATGACATCTTTACCGATCGAGATGCGCCAGCCCCGGGCCATAAGATCGAGCTGATCTGCGATCGATGGTCAGAGATCCGCTCCAGGGCGCGCTGACTCAGCGTCGCCGCGCGCTGCACTCGAACGCAGCGCATAAATTACGTCGCCGACGACGCGGGCCCAGCAATTGCAGTCCCCGTCGAGGGTCCAGTCCCATATACGAGAGACCCAATCCTATGGCATGCAATCCTTGAAGTGGCGGGGCAGTCCCATTTATGTGGGACCCAGCTATATTGTATGCAATCCTTGGCATGCAGGATACAGTCCTATTTTTGTGGGACCCAGTCCCACTAATGGAATACTTGTCTAAAGAATGCAGTCCCATATATGTAGGTCCCAGCCCAATGGTATGTAAACCTTGGCGCTTAGAGTCCAGTCCCATATGTGAGGTACCCTGTCCCATGGTATTCAGTCGTTGGCATGGGTATAGTCCCATATTTGTGGTACCAAGTCCTATACGTCATAGAGGATCCAGTTCTGTATTTATACAAGCATTGAGTCAACCAGACGTGAGATTTTTCGACGCGGCGTGTGCAAGTTGAGCAACTTTATTACGCATTTCTGTTTCTAATTGTGAAACCATTATTAAGTAGCATGTGGTGAAAATATATTGTGAGAGGCAAGTTAAAATAAGGTGGAAATTAGGGCAGTGACAGGATGGTACGATAGAGAAGGTGACGGATGAGATACGACACAAGTCAGTCAAATGGAGCGATTTTAAATTATGTTACCAGATGCACTCGGTATCAGCTGCAGGAGGCGGTGCAAGCATCAGGTGCAGTGTGCAGCAGCATCTGATGAAACAACTGCAGCAGGAGATGCAGCAGTTGAATTTGTTGTATGGTGTGATGCTGAATGAAATGTGTGTATTTTTTGTATGAATTGCTGGTGTGAACTCAACGATAGACCCTTTCTTCCTTCCTCTGCCTTTTCCTCTTCCACTGCCCTTGGCCCTTTCCTTCACTGTCCTTTCATGCCTTCACTATTGTAATGAAAATGGAGCATCTTCGGGTCCTTTCTATCTGTGTGAGGCACTTCCCTCTTTCTGTGTGAGTTACTTCCCTCTTTCTGTGTGAGTTACTTCCCTCTTTCTGTGTGAGGCACTTTCCTCTGTATGTGTGAGGCACTTCCCTCTTTCTGTGTGAGGCACTTCCCTTTTTCTGTGTGAGGCACTTCCCTCTTTCTGTGTGAGGCACTTACCTCTTTCTGTGTGAGGCACTTCCCTCTTTCTGTGTGAGGCACTTCCCTCTTTCTGTGTGAGGAACTTCCCTTTTTCTGTGTGAGGCACTTCCCTCTTTCTGTGTGAGGCACTTCCCTCTTTCTGTGTGAGGCACTTCCCTCTTTCTGTGTGAGGTACTTTCCTCTTTCTGTGTGGGGTACTTTCCTCTTTCTGTGTGGGGTACTTTCCTCTTTCTGTGTGGGGTACTTTCCTCTTTCTGTGTAAGGTACTTCCCCCTTTCTGTGTAAGGTACTTCCCTCTTTCTGTGTGAGGTACTTTCTTCTTTCTGTGTGAGGTACTTCCCTCAAAACACTGCGTGGCAACTCTAAGCGAGAGGTTGCCAGGTAGGCGGGAGTATATAAGGCTGAGCTGAGTGCGGGTAGGCCTGCTTTGCGCGGGAGAGCGCACCGAAGGGCGGATGTCAACTCCTATAGTGCGGAAATCTGTACAATAGAAAGGTTGTGCCGGTTTTGGGCGGACTAAACGTATGTAGTAAAGACGTCGACAACAAGCAATTTCCATTCGTCAATAAGCGAGCTTCAGTCTGAAGACACCCATAGCGCAAAATTTTTGGAAACATTAATATCAATAATTTCTAACTGAAGCACAGAGAAAAATAAGTCATACATTGTCTATGAAACCACGCACTTTTTGACTTCATCCTAAGTGAATCATCCTGACCCAGTTTAACCCGGCAAGCAGGCGTATCAGTGCTTGGACAATAGAACTTAAGACTTTGGACAGCGTCATTTGGAAAGCAATGTTTGGTTTCTTGTCTTCGAGTATAAGTGTTCGAAGAACATTTAAATAAATTTCGTATAATATTAGTATTGCGGCAGAATAAGCTCCAGAATTCAATGATTGATTTTATAGCTAGTCATTTGCTATGCCATTAATTTCATCAGTGCATCGTTTCTTCGCCGGAAAACACGAAACGTACAGACTCCGGCCGAAGCTGCAGCACCAGCACCAGCAGCAGCATAAGACCGAGCAGCAACAGCAGCAGCACCAGCAGCAGCAGCAGCATAAGACCTGTCTCTTATACACATCTAGATGTGTATAAGAGACAGGTCTTCCACTGCCCTTGGCCCTTTCCTTCACTGTCCTTTCATGCCTTCACTATTGTAATGAAAATGGAGCATCTTCGGGTCCTTTCTATCTGTGTGAGGCACTTCCCTCTTTCTGTGTGAGTTACTTCCCTCTTTCTGTGTGAGTTACTTCCCTCTTTCTGTGTGAGGCACTTTCCTCTGTATGTGTGAGGCACTTCCCTCTTTCTGTGTGAGGCACTTCCCTTTTTCTGTGTGAGGCACTTCCCTCTTTCTGTGTGAGGCACTTCCCTCTTTCTGTGTGAGGCACTTCCCNGCAGGTGTGTGGTGCAGGTGCAACATTGTGCAGGAGTGTGGTGCAGGTGCAACATTGTGCAGGAGTGTGGTGCAGGTGCAACATTGTGCAGGAGTGTGGTGCAGGTGCAACATTGTGCAGGTGTGTGGTGCAGGTGCAACATTGTGCAGGTGTGTGGTGCAGGTGCAACATTGTGCAGGTGTGTGGTGCAGGTGCAACATTGTGCAGGTGTGTGGTGCAGGTGCAACATTGTGCAGGAGTGTGGTGCAGGTGCAACATTGTGCAGGAGTGTGGTGCAGGTGCAACATTGTGCAGGTGTGTGGTGCAGGCGCAACAGGATGTTGATTATTGAACTGATAACTCACCGCGTTTGGCGTTCTCAAAAATGTAAAAAAAAAATCAGTTCTACAACCAATGGAAATTAAATTACGTATGCTGGAAAATTTTGTAATAAAAAATCCTCAACCAAATCAAGGGTAAAGCTTCAGAAAAGAGAATATCATGCCCAATTAGAAAAATGAATAGGTAAAATTTTCCAAATTGTGACACCTTTTCTCGCCCACAGCACGAGAAGAGAGCAGCCGTAGCACTGCATGATACGCACCTTCTTTCCGGCCAAACTATGTCAGAATGACCCACACGAGGGCAAAAAGTGCATCGTCAATTGAACCATCTCATATATTTCCCTGAGTGAACAATGCGAAAAGAGAAAAAAATTTGCCGGCGCTCGGAGCTGAAAATCTTGAAGTGCGAACTAAAAACCGAGGGTAAAGAGCCAAGCAGAGATTGAGAGGAGATTTATGGGCGGGTTAAAGGTGGGTTAAGGGTGGCCGGAGGAGGGAGCGCCGAGGACCGACGGGGCACACTTTATGGCGGGCGCATAATGAGCGGCCGCACCAGCGAGGCAATCTTAATAAATGTGCGCGAAATTGTTAGCTTATAATTAACGCAGACAAGAAATTGCTGGGAAATTGCGAGGAGGTTAATGAATGAAGACAAGAAATTGTTGGAAAATTGTAAGCTAATAATTAACAGAGACAAGAAATTGCTGGAAATTGTGAGGAGGTTAATGAACCCAGACTAGAAATTGCTGGAAAATTGTCAGGAGGTTAATGAACGCAGACTAGAAATTGCTGGAAAATTGTAAGTTTATAATTAAGGCAGATAAGAAATTGCTGGAAAATGCTGAGGAGGCTAATGAATGCAGACGAGAAATTGCTGGGAAATTTTGAGGAGTTTGATGAATGTAGACGAGAAATTGCCCGAAAATTGTCAGGAGGTTAATGAATGCAGACGAAAAATTGCTGGGAAATTGTAAGGGTTAAATCAGTATGAGTAAAAATTATGAGGCTTAAAATGAATGTGAGCGGAAATTTGAGGTTTTTATGAATGCAGGAGGTAAATTTCTAGAAGATTGTGAAGACTAAGACAAATCCGCTGGGGAAACGGTGACTAATAATGAATGTGAGGTGATATTTTATTGAGAGTTTATAACGTGAAGAATAATTAGCATGTTTGCTATGAATAGGAAATTGCTATCCTTTTATTCATTTCTCTAATGAATTTAATCGAAATTTATATTCTATATGAATGAATTTTTGAGATAATGAGGGCTAAAAATTGCTATCCTATTATTCATTTCTCTAATGAATGTAATCGAAATTTATATTCTATATAAATGAATTTTTTGAGATTATGAGGGCTAAAATGGAATTTAAGGGAACTTATGAGTGCTTCATTTTTTTCGCTGAAAATTTCTATGAAATTGTAAGGGTTTTAATTCAAGGGAAATTATGAAGTTTTAACGAAAGAGGAAATTAATAATGTTATAAGGTTAGGAGAATTTATTTTATACAGCTTTAATGAATGGAGAAAAGATATTTCCAGGAAATTTTGAGGATAGGCCTGAATGTCACGGAAATTTATGAGAGTTTTAATGACTACGATGGAAAATCATGAACTTTATAATGAATGCAAGAATAAATCGTGTTTGACAAGATTATTTCTTGAGGTAAATAGTGACGTTTTGATTAAGGCCGAGGACAAACTGATGAAAAATAAAAGTGTAATTTTCGAGGGATGCAGAACGGCAATTGCGGCAACTTCAATTGAATATCAAAGGTAAGAAATAAATACGTTTGTATGAGACTTTTTTAAACGTAGATGATCACAAATGTTCTAACACTCAATTAACTGCGTGTGGTGCAGTGTAGATGCTGATGCTGCAGAAGGTTGTTCATGTAATTAGCAATAAATTCTTGATTACCATAATTATATTAGGATAAATTATTGTGAATTGGAAATACATTAAAAAAACACATGCTCGCCTGTAGACGTACTTAAATGTCGGGTGCGAAACCCGTGGAGTTGTCCCCCCATTAATTTGTGCTTAAACTACTGGAAGCAAATACATATACGTATATCTAATATTAATGAAGAATCATGAGGTTATATATTAGTTGTAAAATGCACGCACTTGGACTTCTTGGATGCATTAATTACTTATCGCAGTCTTTTTGTATTTTCTAATGATTTATTTCTTACCACCGAAACACTTAAAATGATTTTTTGCAACTCTTTTTGCGTTGCGCGGTGACAATAAAGTCACCTTTTCTATATAGTGAAGTTCCCCGGCGTTAATTTGAACAAAATCTTATTTATAAAGCAAAAGTTTCACTGAGAAATATATTGCATTAGTCTAGACATTATGAAGAATAAAATTTCGCAGCAGCAATGGAAATTAGATAAAACAGCGGCCAGCCTAAAAGTACGACCAGGAAACAACATTTTTGCGATCATTAGCAGCGCCGGCGTAGCTAAGTTGAAGTTGAAGTAGGTCCAAGGGAGTTGAAAAAGTGGGTCCAAGGGACTTGATGAAGTGGGTCCAAGGGAGTTGATGAAGTGGGTCCAAGGGACTTGATGAAGTGGGTCCAAGGGAGTTGATGAAGTGGGTCCAAGAGAGTTGAAGAAATGAGCCCAAGGAAACCTCAATGCGTTTAACGCCCTTACCGAAAAGCCCGTTAATTTCAAGTAATGCTCCCAAACCTCAACTGATTTCACAGTTAACTTGCGCACACGAGCTTAACTTGCCATGTTAACTGTGGTTGCTTAGCGCTGATCGTAAGTCGAGTCATTGCGGGAGCAGTAACAAAGACTTAAACTTCAAAAACTTATGGCTTGTAATGTCAGAATAGGCACAGTAACTGCAGCTCTAGAGAATGAACTACAAAAGCAGCAATTCAATAAAAGAAAACATAAATAAACTTATGGCTTGTAATGTCAGAATAGGCACAGTAACTGCAGCTCTAGAGAATGAACTACAAAAGGAGCAATTCAATAAAAGAAAACATAAAAGTAGTGCAAAATTTTATAGCTAAGAGTGGCGTAAAATGTACAGCGTTTTCCAAAATTTTAAGTCAAAGCCATACAATTAAGTGGATTCGGTCTTATAGCATCACGGCGCGGATGCGACAGAAAAGGCGGATGAACAAGAATTTCTAAACTGAAGAACACGCAAAAAATTTGATAACATAAGAGAGGCAAAAAAAATGAAATTTTCTTAATAAAATACAAATTTTCGGCGTACATTTCTATTGTCGAGAACACAATAGATTCGACTGAGAAAATTTACAGAAGAAACACAATGAGAAGTTAAAGTTTAAATTACATAGATAAGTAATGAAATAAATTAACCAAAACATTAGTGACGGGTTACTTGGAATCTAATTGGACTCCACTTGATACGCATGCTTCAGAAGTCAGGCAGCAGTAACGCTCTAAATAACGCTGTATTCGCCCGGTTCAATGGTTCGTTGCCACAAAATCGCGTTAGATGTACGTCATAATATTGTAATGGTGTCATTTATATGATTAGACCGTGTTAACCTGTAGCCGATTCTCAAACGTTCTGACACCTTGCCGATTTCGGCCAGAATTTTCACAACCAGTAGAGGGTTTCGGCCCCCAACTCGCTGCTCAAACCTTGATGATCTCAACCACAAAGCCGCGAAGTACTTATTTGTGACTTACTTATTCTTATTTACACCTGTTTGTGATGAACTGGTAACTAGTGTTAAAAAGAGGCCACACACTTATAAGACTCACATTCCTGCGGTATAGCCTTCCTCTTTTTGATACCCGCGGGAGGAGGAAAAGGATATTCAAAACCAGAAAATGGGGGAAAGGTCCGTTAGGATGGGAAAATGAAAGTGTAATTGGGGATGAAGGAGGAGGAATATATCAAATAAGGCGTGCAGGTGGGACGATGGAGGGTATACAGGGAAGATGATGGGTGTACAGGGGAAGAAATTGGAAGAAAGCAGGAAGAAAGTCCCTCCATGCAGGAAGAGAGTGGAAGTGTAGAGGGGAAGATGAGTGAACACACGAAGACGAATGTATACGAGGAAAGTGGGAGTAGAGGAGGGAGGTGAGGGAACGATGAAGGGGTTGAGGGAACGATGGAGGGGTGAGGGAGAAGGTGGATGTGCAGTTGGGAGGTAGCTGTATTTGGGTTAAGTATACAGAGAGAAAGTGGTTATACAGAGGGAAGATGTGTGTAGAGGGAAAAGGTGCGTGTACAGACGGAAATGTGCTCGTATATGCACCACACGGTACAGTGTGGAGGTAATATGGAGCAGTCTGGGGTAGGTAATAAGGGTTCGGTGTGCACCACACGGTACAGTGTGGAGGTAATATTGTGCAGTCTGGGGTAGGTAATAAGGGTTAGGTGTGCACCACACGGTACAGTGTGGTGCAGAGCTCGGCAGTTAAGCGACCACTAACGGCAGGGATTCTACAAATGAACAATAAGAACGGACCGGCTTGGCTGGCCGCGTGCAGCTTGATTACGTTCAATAAATGCTGCACTAAAACATAACAAAGCTTGAATTGGAATATTTTTTATGGAGATAAGAAGTTAGTTAGTAGTAGTAAAGTTAGTTATCTCATCATTAGATGAGATAAGTAAAGAAACGCGAAATTTCAAACGGTTGCATAATTAAATACATTTATTTTGTATTCATTTTCTACCGTAGTAAAGTGATGTTGGGGACAGTTGAGACACAACTTGGGGAGTCGTTTGGGGAAATGCTCGGCATAAAAGATATAAATTCCAAGCCTCTACTCTCACTTCATCCCCTCTACTCTTTTCCCCACAATCTTTCTCTTCTTTATCATACCCATATCATTCCCCACCGAACTCTTCCCACTTCCTGCACCACACCATTTTCCCCAGCAATCTTTTTCACCCACCATCCCATCACACCCATTTTCCCAATTCATCTCCTCAACCGCTTCTTTCATTGCTCAACTCGCACCAATTTCCTCATTATTAACTTAATTGTAAAGTTCGTAATCCCTATTGCCCATTACGAGCAATTTCCTGCTACATATACTAGAGCAAATGTCGCTCTTCTCAAACCACATCAATTTTGAAATAAAATTGTAAATAATTATAATTAAATTTGAAATAAATTATAATTATTTTTAATTATAAAATTTTACACGAGAGGTGTCATAAATATAATAATTTAACATCAGAGGAGTAGTAAAATTGATAATTAAACATTTGATGCGTAATAAAACTAATAATTATTATTAAGGGTTCATAGAACTCATAATTAGAAATTGAGAATGTGATAGAACTGATAGCTGCATGTGGTCCGGAATACAGAAATATATGATATGAATCTCGCAGAAGGTAATAAATAGCAGCTTTAATTAACTTTAGTTCACAATTAACGCTTAAGAAAGGTACATATATCATTCAAACTTTATTGACATGCATCCAATTGTTCTCATAATATCTATAATTAATGTTTCCCACTCTAATGTTGATGAAGGAAACATTTTTCGTGGATATTTTTACGAGGTAAACGCAGGCAGTACGCAGGAAAGTCCAGCCC